>NC_142166.1:215885-269844 GCF_029865625.1 Vigna umbellata
TATAGGAAAAGCTAATGGAAACAAGTAGCATCTAGTAAAGAAGAATCTAAGAATAAGTGTCTCTTATTGAAATCTCTCAATAGACTTTATGAGCAAAGTAAGCTACCTATGGAAACAAAAGTTTATCTCATATATAACACTACAAGAAATATTTTCATATAGTGTTATATCAAGTAAAGTGATCGAGGTCGTACCCAAATGAAATTAATGTGCAATTAGAAATGTAGTATACTAGGAAGTGACTCCTAGATTGTCTCTCAAGGACCAAATGTGGTTCAATCAAAGGATTAAACACTTAGTGGAGGGGGTTTGTGTGAGCAAATTTACGAATAAAGACACAAATTAAAACACTGATTAAGGGCAGGTTGGTTATTAGCTTGCGTCCAATGCTTCCAATCCCTGATTACCAACCATTATAGGAAAAGCTAATGGAAACAAGTAGCATCTAGTAAAGAAGAATCTAAGAATAAGTGTCTCTTATTGAAATCTCTCAATAGACTTTATGAGCAAAGTAAGCTACCTATGGAAACAAAAGTTTATCTCATATATAACACTACAAGAAATATTTTCATATAGTGTTATATCAAGTAAAGTGATCGAGGTCGTACCCAAATGAAATTAATATGCAATTAGAAATGTAGTATACTAGGAAGTGACTCCTAGATTGTCTCTCAAGGACCAAATGTGGTTCAATCAAAGGATTAAACACTTAGTGGGGGAGTTTGTGTGAGCAAATTTACGAATAAAGACACGAATTAAAACACTGATTAAGGGCAGGTTGGTTATTAGCTTGCGTCCAATGCTTCCAATCCCTGATTACCAACCATTATAGGAAAAGCTAATGGAAACAAGTAGCATCTAGTAAAGAAGAATCTAAGAATAAGTGTCTCTTATTGAAATCTCTCAATAGACTTTATGAGCAAAGTAAGCTACCTATGGAAACAAAAGTTTATCTCATATATAACACTACAAGAAATATTTTCATATAGTGTTATATCAAGTAAAGTGATCGAGGTCATACCCAAATGAAATTAATGTGCAATTAGAAATGTAGTATACTAGGAAGTGACTCCTAGATTGTCTCTCAAGGACCAAATGTGGTTCAATCAAAGGATTAAACACTTAGTGGGGGGGTTTGTGTGAGCAAATTTACGAATAAAGACACGAATTAAAACACTGATTAAGGGCAGGTTGGTTATTAGCTTGCGTCCAATGCTTCCAATCCCTGATTACCAACCATTATACGCTTCTTTCACCCCTAATCCAACACGAATTAACCTACTAAGCGAAGACTAAAATCGTTTTTATAGTGCACAAATTTAATCAGTTCTGTCGTACTACAAATTAAGCATATATGTGAATTAATCTACTAAGCGAAGATTAAGCACATATTAGGCAACTGAGCGTGTACCTAACTAGAAGCACAAAACAGATTATACGATGTGACACAAAAATTAGAAGAATCACAATGACAGCACAAGTATCTCATGGAAACATTGCAGTCTCACTAATCACCAACCCAACAGAATTCAAGCTACCATTAAAATTGAATGCACACAACAAAATGCAAGTGAAAACATCATAATAGAGGCAAACAAAACTGGAAAAACGCCAAACAAAATTGCAAGCAATAATAGAACATAAAATTGGAAACGAAATTCACCCAGAAAATGAAACTCAACCTAGAAAACAGAAGTTAACTCAGAAATGAAATTGGAAAGTGAAACCCAAAATGCAAGTGTAGAGAAACCAAAAATGTAGTAAACAAAATTGGGGTTGCTGCAAAAACGTAAAATGCTGGAAATGAAATTGAAACTGGAAGTGCACATGAAGCAAGGAGAGAAAAACGTAAGTGCAAAACCAAAATTAGATTGCTTAAATTGAAGGTGCTGGAAAACGTAAACGAAACCTAAAACCTCAAAAATGGGGAGTTGTTCACGTCCCAAAGCCTAAAAACGAGAATGAAGAGAGTATGAGATGTTTTTCTTCCTTTGGGTACTAAAACCTAGGTCCCAAGTCAACCCCCACAATTGGGCCTTTCACAAATCTGACCCAAAATGGGCCCAAAGGTAATTTTGGTCCAAAATACAAAGGAAAAACGAAATTACAAACGTGTGAAAAATAATAAATGATGTGGCAACACTCTTGTTGTCCCAAAATATGATTCCAAAATTGCCCTTAAAATAATAATAGAAATAATTAAGCTCAAATAATTTAAATTAATTAAAATATGAATTGTTGGTCAAATTGTGCCCACATGGAAAAATTGAGAGAATAATAAACTGTTAAGCGCAATTCACTAACTAAATTCGGTACAAAGAGCTAAGTGAATAGGACAAAATAATGATTCATCACAAAGCATTCTATAGAAAATATCATCTGATAAGTGACCGCCAAATGTTTTAGCCTTGAGAAAGTATCTTATGTTTACACTATCTTATGAATACACATTTTACTTATCAAACGATGCATTTATTACTTAACATTTATCAGCATTTAGAATATTTAATACGTGTATAAAAAAGTACTTTGATACTTGTATATTCTATCTGTTGATATTTATGGAGATCAATGAAGCAGAAAGATATGATCAGAATTACGACACCTAAGAAAAAGACATTATGAGAGAAAAAGAAGATTCTAGAAATCTTTCTCTAAAGCCATTTACTCTATCATATCATACAAGTTCAAATTTTGCATAAGGGTATAACAAAAAGCTTTGTACCCTACGAAGGACCTTATAAAGTTAGACTTCATATCGAAAAGCTACCAACTCTTCAGACGTCAACATTTTAGTCCAACAATCATCTTTCAAGAGAAGCTATATATAGAAGAAAGCTCAAAGAGAAGTTGTTGTTGATGAAAAAGAGTTTAATAACAAAGAAGAGTAGTAACAAGAAAAGAGAAAAAGAAAAGCTTAAAGTGTTCTTGCATCATCAAATGCTCAATATCTTTTGAGAGAAAAATATTTGTAAACAGAGAAACACTTTCGAGTAATATAGATTGTATTGTATTTGAATACATATCCTCTCACTAAGAGTCGTTCATTTCTACCTTTTAGAAAAGTCATTTGTGGATTTGTTGTAAGTTATGGCGGGAAGTCAAATACTTGGTTGTTCAACTTAGGTTGAGTTAAACGTCTAAATAGTTTTCTAAGGATAAATCTTGTAGAGGCTAAACTCGGTCTAGTCAGGTTGACTAAAAAATCAGGAGTGGTACTAATACTTGTTGTAACCAATAGTAGTAAGAATAATCGGTGAGATCCTGGAGAGGCAAAATTCATGTAATTTTGGAAAAGATTAGTATAACCCATTAAGAGATATTAAGGGAGAACTAGACGTAGCTTAGGTAGAGTGAACCAATATAAAAATATGTGGTGTATTTTTTCTCTATTCAAACGTTTTCCATTAAAATGTAGCATTTAATCATCTTAAAGGTCTTGCATACTTTCTTTGTAAACTATTTTATGTTAATTTGCGTAAAGATTTTAAAAACACTATTCACCCCCCCCCCCTCTCTTTCTCTCTCTAGAAGCTATAATAATGTTATAGTCTCTGGAAGAAGAAAAATGAATCAAACTAACAAAGAAGGACCCAAAGCAATATGGGTACTGAAAACCAAGATCATCTCTCTTGCAGATTTGCTTGATAACCTCAAAGAAACCTCAGTCATGGTACTTAGACAGTGGATGCTCGTGACACATGACGAGTCAAAATTCTATGTTCTAAGACCTTAAGAGCAAGAAAGGAGGAACAATCACATTCGGTGGAAATTAGCAAGGAAAAATAATAGGCATTGGAAAGATAGGTATAAACACTTCCCCTTCTATTGATAGTGTTCTACTAGTAGATGGCATAAAACATAATCTACTGAGCATAAGTCAATTGTGTGACAACATGTACAATGTTACTTTTGAAAAAGGCTAATGCAAAGTGTTAAATAATCAGGGTATTATGCCTGATGTCAATAAAAGACAATACAATCTCATGGCATAGTAAATGTGGACATGCAAGTATGAGATTAATCTATAGACTGCAACGTCGTGGCCTCTTAAGAGGATTACCCAAAGTATCATTCAAAGATACCATCTTTTGAAACGCTTGCATGAGAGGCAAACAAGTCAAAGAGTCTTTTAAAGGTAAAAATATTGTTTCAACAAAAAGACCTCTTGAGTTGTTGCATATAGATATATTTGGACCTACAAGAACAATGTCTAAGAGTGGTAAATGTTATGGATTGGTAGTAGTAGATGACTTCTCTAGGTGGACTTGGATTCTATTTTTAGTTCATAAGGATGAAGCATTTGAGCCCTTTTATAAACTTTGTAAAAGAATTGAAAATGAAAACGATTGTAAATTATTTCAATCAAAAGTAATCATAGGGAGAATTTGAAAATGACATATTTCAAGATCTTTGTAAAAACTCTAGAATTAAGCATAACTTTTCAACTCCAAAGACACCGAAACAAAACAAAGTCGTTGAGAGAAAGAACATATATTTACAAGAAATGGTTAGATCCATGTTAAATAATTTTAAGTCTCCTAACATTTATGGGCTAAAGCAATCAATACAACTTGTTATATTCAAAATAGAGTTTATATCAGACCTATCTTTTGCAAGACCCCATGTGAGTTACAAAAAAATAGAAAACCCAATATTTCTTATTTCCCTTCTTTCAATTGTCAATGTTCCAATTTAATACAAAAGACAATTTAGGGAAATTTGACTCCAAAAGTTATGAAGGAATTATGCTTGGATATTTTGAAACTTTTAAGACATTTAGAGTTTACAACTCTAGATCATCTAAAGTAGAAGAAATCATCCGTGTAAAATTCAATGGCCTTGAGCCTAACAATAAAGCATCAGAGCTAGACGATGAATTTTCAAAATTACAGATTGAAGAAAGAACATGCAAAGTTGTCAACGCATTTTCTGAACCTAAAGCATCTAAAGATCAAAGTGAAATCAAAGCATCTAAAACTGAAGATGAGGAAACTGAACGAAAAAAGATCCTAGAGGCATACATCATCCAAAAGGAAAAGTAATCGGTAACATCAAAGAAAACATCAAGACCAAATCTTTCAACAAACAAGGCCAGATTGCTTTCATCTCCCAAGTAGAACCATCTAATTTGAATGAACTTTAAAATAATGAAGTGTGGATACTCGTAGAGCCACCACAAGGCAAGAACATTATTAGAGCAAAATGGGTGTTTCACAACAAGCTAGATGAAGACGAAAAGGTAATAAGAAACAAAACAAGACTTGTAACAAAGGGATATTCTCAATAGGAAGGTATTGATTACACTAAACTTATGCCCCTGTAGCAAAGTTATAAGCTATCAAAATTTTATTATCCTCTGCAACGTTTAGAAAAATTTAAACTCTATCAAATGGATGTAAATAATGCATTTTTGAATGGTGAAATTAAACAAGTGTATGTTGAACAACCTCCTAGTTTTGAATGCTCAATGAGCCTCAAACACGTCTTCAAAATAAACAAAGCTTTATATGGATTGAAATAAGCTCCTAGAATTGTGTATAAACATCTAAGTTCCTTTCTCATCCAAAAACATTTTACATGAGAAAAGGTAGACACCCCATTATTCCATAAACATTTCAACTCTGATTTGATTATTGTTCAAATTTATGTTGATGATATTATTTTTGGTGTTACTCACAAAGATCTTGTAAGTAATTCTTTAATTTTCGATTGAATGAAAAACACACACAGGATCTTGAATTTTCATGATACTCACTATTCTTTCATACACAGTGGAAAAGAACTTATTTGGATCCATTGTATAGTTTCTTCCTATCAATGTTCTCCCTTCTCTTACTCTTCTTCAATGTTTTCTTGATGATATAGAAATTCTGAGGGATGTCACAGTTTCTTTTCTTTTCATAGAACGTAACCTTTCTTTTTCTCTTTTCAGAAACTTAATCGGTCAACCGTAGTAAAACTTTTTCCCTCTTTTATGATATTTAATCAATTTAATAAAATACCAAAATGCCCTTTTTTAAGTGAGAAGAGAAGGATTAATTTTAATAACTTTAAAATAATCCCTATAACTTTAATACATTATATTCTAATAATCATCACATTAGAATCTGTACATCAAAGTTATACTTTAAATTACATGAACCAATCTTAAATATTAATATAATTTAACATTCTCCCACTTGGTTCATGTGATGACTTGAAGATCTAAAACTAAACTTTAAGTGCGCACCATTCATTATAATTATCAAGTCATCATCCTTATATGAATTGAAATGATCGGATCATGACGGGCAAAAATCATGAACGACAAGATTCCTTCCATGTATCACATAATCAAACCAACTCAACATAACTTTAATCAATCTTTTAACTTTCATGTCTCTAAAAGAGATATAACATGTTACCACAATCAATAATACATGTATATAACTTAATATGGATAACAATAGAATAAAGAGAAACATAACTTTAATTGAATTCACAAGTGTCATGACAGTACAAGCATATAACTATACATATCCATATAGATAGATAACATCATCATGTTAATATTGACTTATCCATAATGCCAATACTTTCAACATGGCCAATAAAAGTTTTGGGCGGTAGTCCTTTAGTTAACGAATCTGCTATCATCAAATCCGTACCAATATGCTCAATCAACACTCTATGTTTCAGCACTTCTTCTTTGACCGACAAGTATTTCAAATCCATGTGTTTAGCACCCTTTGAGTACTTGTCATTTTTAGAGAAGAAGACAGCTGCAGAATTATCACAATAAATCCTTATCGGCCTAACAGTACTGTCAATAATGCCAAGCCTCGATACAAAGTTCTGCAACCACAAAGCATGAACCGTTGCCTCAAAGCATGCCACGAATTCAGCTTCCATGGTGGAAGTAGCAATGACTGATTGTTTTGCACTTTTCCAAGAAATTGCTCCTCTAGCTAATAGATAAACATCATGTAACATACCAACATCATTAGCAGCAAGAAGAATGTCGTCAACATATAGAACCAATATAACAAACTTACTCCCACTGATCTTCATATATATACACCGGTCAACGGTGTTCTCTACAAAACCATATGAAGTTATGGTATCATTAAATTTTAGATACCATTGTCGGGAAGCTTGTTTCAGTCCATATATTGATTTCTTCAATTTACACACCAAATTTTCTTTTCCTGTTATTGTGAAACCTTCTGGTTGATCCATATAAACTTCCTCTTCTAAGTCACCATTCAGAAAAGCGGTTTTTACATCCATTTGGTGAAGCTCTAAATCATAATGAGCCACCAAAGCCAAACAATTCTCAAAGAGTCCTTCTTAGAAACAAGAGAGAAGGTCTCTTTGTAGTCAATGCCATCCTTTTGAGTGAAACCTTTGGCGACTAATCTAGCTTTATACCTTTCAATATTGCCTTTTGAGTCATGTTTAGTCTTAAAGACCCATTTACAACCAACTCTTTTTGAACCCTTAGGCAATTCAACTAGATCCCATAATTTATTGTCATCCATTGATTTCAATTCTTCTTTCATAGCATTCAACTAATTCTCTGAATTATTACTTTCCATGGCTTGTCTGAAAGAGACTAGATCCTCATCAATGCTTAAGTCACATTCATGTTCAACAGAGTAAACCACATAATCGTTCGACATAACAGGTCTTTTATCCCTTACAGACCTTCTTAATGCTGTTTCTTGTGGTTCCTCTATCAATTGTTCATTTATGACTTGCTCATTTGTGACTTGATCATAGTCAATTGGCTCAACATTTATATGTTCATTTTGTGGGATTGGAACATTACCTTGTTGTCTCTGCTTGTTGTGTGACTGTGATACAACAAGAGGGTTAACAACTTCAGAAGAAACATTAGATGTAGAAACACTATCAGTATGCTCTTGAATATCCACTATTTGTGATTCCTCACTCCCATTAAATTGACCATTTTCAATGAACCGAGCATTTCCAGACTCAACTATTCTTGTACTATGGTTAGGGCAATAAAATATACATCCCTTTGATTTTTCAGGATAACCGATGAAGTAACCACTAATGGTTCTTGCATCAAGCTTCTTTTCATGTGGATTATATAACCTTACCTCTGCCGGACAACCCCAAACATGAAGATGTCTCAAACTGGGTTTCCTTCCAGTCCATAGTTCATAAGGAGTTTTAGAAACTGCTTTGCTAGGAACCCTGTTAACTAGATATACACCAGTCTTTAATGAATACATCCACAAAGATAAAGGAATATTACTATGACTTAACATACTCCTAGCCATATCCATAAGAGTACGATTCCGCCTTTCTGCTACACCATTTTGTTGTGGTATACTAGGCATTGTATACTGTGCACAAATACCCCGACTTTCAAGAAACTTTGCAAATGGACCTGGACATTGTCCATTCTCATCAGTTTTACCATAATATTCACCACCTCTATCAGATCTTACCAATTTTACTTTTCTATCTAATTGTCTTTCCACCTCATTTATGAACACCTCGAGGGCATTCATTGATTGAGATTTTTCATGTAATAGATATATATAACAATAACATGAGAAATCATCAATAAAGGAGATAAAATATTTTTCACCACCCCAGGATTTAATGTCAAAAGGACCACAAATATCAGTGTGTATTAACTCAAGAAGTTGACTACTTCTTGTGGCAGGATATTTTGATATGTGTTTTGTTTGTTTACCCTTAATACAATCAATACATACATCCCAGTCATCAAAATCCAATTGAGGTAAAATTTCATTTTTCACTAACCTCAACATCCTTTCTTTGGATATGTGACCCAATCTTTTATGCCATAAGAAAGCAGAACATTCTTTTCCTGCACCACAATTTCTATCAACAACATGTCCAACATTAAACAGGGATTCAGAAAAATTAACATAAGATTTAAACGATATAATTCATCCAATAATGTACCAGAACCATAATAGTACGAAAGTTTATTTAAATGAAAAATATCATTTTCAATCTTAAAGTTAAAACCTAAATAATCCAACTTTGCAACAGAAATTAAATTCCTAGCACAACCAGGAACATAAAGACACTTTTCAAGATTCAGACAATAACCAGTGTCTAGAATCAATCTGTAAGTCTCAATTCCTTCTATTTGTGCCTTCATTCTGTTCCCCATATATAAATACTTTTCAGTTCCTTTTATGGGCTGGATTGAAAGGAATTCTTGCATAATATTAGAAACATGAGTGGTAGCTCCAGAATCCAACCACCAAGTATTGTTAGGCACTTCAATTATATTTGCTTCAAAACTTACAGAAACATAAAAAGTACCTTTCTTTTCGAACCAAGATTTTCTTTTCGGACAATCTTTCTTGAAGTGACCTACTTTCTTGCAAAAGAAACATTTCTGGTCCTTTTGGATATTGCCCTTATTCACTTTCATTGGGGCTTTGTCCTTCTTGTTCTTCTTTCCTGATTTGGCTTTACTGAAGCTAGCACCGTCATGAGTTGTGAGATGGATAGAATGATCTTTCATTTTCTTCAATCTCCCTTCCTCTTGTACCAACATGGCTTTGATTTCTTGAAAGTTTCATTTATCCTTAAGAGTGTTATAGTTCACTTGGAACTGGCCGAATTCAGGAGGAGGAGAGTTCATGATAAAATGTACCAGAAAAGACTCATTCACCTCCATTCCCATTGACTTTAATCTTGCTGCTATATTAGCCATTCCAGTTACATGGTCATGTATGGGATGTGACCAGTCAAACTTTTTGGTAGTCAGCTCACTCATAAGAGTTCCTACAATAGACTTGTCAGTTATGTCTGATTGTGAGTACTCCTTGATCAGTTTCATGAATTCCTTTTCGTTTTCTGTTTTAGGCATAGAAGGTTTTACATTCTCTGCCATAGATATGTGCATCAAGTTTAGTGACAGCCTGTTAGACCTATGTCAAGCCTCATAAAGAGACTTCTCATCACTTGTACTAGTCTCTGTAATGGCTGCGGGCATTTCATCCATCATAGTTGCCATGTCCAAGTCTAACACACCCAGTTGGAACTGAATTTGTTCTGACCAATCAGCATAATTGAGCCCATTAAACTTGATCACATTGTTGCTCAAACCTGATAAATTCATGTAAGCTGGAAATAATACACAAGCTCATACATTAATGCTTTGATAAAATTAATGGATTCAAACAAATTACTACACTAGTCATACATTCAAGTTCACCTTTGGGTGACACTTAAATTGATAGGTAATAATTTAAGTCATTCATTTAAGTTCACCTTTGAGTGATTCTTAAACTGACAAATTCCATATATACTTTAATAAACAATCAATCATACTTAAGTCTATATGTATGTCATCAATTCTAAACAATGATTCACCTTTGGGTAATCCATAACATCCTTATATCAATGACTAATAACTATATATATTCATAATTTAACATCCTTTATATTATGAATAATTTTCACAATAACATAAACAATTTAAAAGAACAGCGAAATTGCTAAAACTTTTAATTTTGATTAGAATTATAACTAGCTCGAAATTCAACTTAATTGAATTTCCTTCGTCCAAGATTAATAAACAATTACATATAATTCATAAAAAAAAATTATACCCTACATGTCACTAGATGCACTTTTTAAATTAAAAGCAATTAAAACCTTCAAACTTTTAATTCACATTTAATTTTCATTCAATGCATAACAATGTTAAAAATTTAACATAAGCACAACAGTAAAAGTGCTTTACTGTGAGAACATGTGCACAACCATAAAATTTTATGGAAGAAAAATAAAAATAAAAACTTGCGGCTGGAAATGTGCAACATTAAAATTGCTTTAATGCAACAATGAATAAAAAAATAATTTTTCAGGGTGAATGAAATTCACGTGAATTGAAACAATCATGCAACAGTAAATGCAACAATCAAAAGTTAAAAAACTTGCGGCAATGAAATTCACGTTACAGTGAATTGAATAAAACCCTACGAATCAAATTCACGTTACTTGCGACAATGAATTGAATTCTCTTTCATGAAGATTTTAACTTTTGGCATTAAAATGGTTGTGTATGAATCAAATAAAACCCTACGGATGGATCAAATTCACATTACAGTGAATTTAATTTTCTTTCATGCTAATAAAATAATTAAACATCTGGAAAAATTAAAATCCCTAAATTTTTAAAATTCAAAAATTAGGGTTTCAAAAAATTGAGAAAATTACCATTCATGGAGAATTATAAAATTCAGAACCTGGCTTTGATACCACTTGTAAGCAATTCTTTAATTTTCAATTGAATGCAAAACACACACAGGATCTTGAATTTTCATGATACTCACTATTCTCTCATACACAGTGGAAAAGAACTTATCTGGATCCATTGTATAGTTTCTTCCTGTCAATGTTCTCCCTTCTCTTACTCCTCTTTAATGCTTTCTTGATGATATAGAAATTCTGAGGGATGTCACAGTTTCTTTTCTTTTCAGAGAACGTAATCTTTCTTCCTTTCTTTTTAGAAACTTAACCTGTCAACCGTAGTAAAACTTTTTCTCTCTTTTATGATATTTAATCAATTTAATAAAATACCAAAATGCCCCCTTTTTTAAGTGAGAAGAGAGGGATTAATTTTAATAACTCTAAAATAATCCCTATAACTTTAATACATTATATTCTAATAATCATCACATTAGAATCTGTACATCAAAGTTATACTTTAAATTAGATGAACCAATCTTAAATATTAATATAATTTAACAGATCTTTGTAATAAATGCTCTAAGATGATGCAAGAAATTCTCATGTTTTATAATTATTCATTTCTTATTGTGTTGTTCACTAAGTGACATGATATAACCATTTAGGTATTCTTATAGTTCTTATTTATGTTTCTTGGTGTTGAACTTTTCTTTATTATTATTTAAAAATTGATTCATAGATATTGTCTCAGGTATAGGGTTGGGATCACATTCAAAACACTCCACTGCACACTTTTCTCCAGGCCTTCTAGCATCGTTCTCACAGTTTCAGTTATAAAGTTCTCCTAAGTCATTAATACTCCTTTTCCAAGCCATGCGAGAGTGTACCTGCCAAAGGTACTCCGACGCTCAAGTCAGTAATATGACCATTCGGTTAGCATAGTAAAATCTTAAATTTACAACAAATGAAATCACCTACCTCCTTACCTCAGACTTGTATTTATAAGATTTGAGATAGACTTATAATTAATATAGGATTAATCATGGCCCAATACCTGATAAACACATATTTTCTATAAGCTTGATTATTGGTGATACTTAAAGTGTTAAAATGTTTATGACCGTCCGACCATTCCTGTAGTCTGACAAAGTGGTTGGTTAATTCGAGCTCTAGTGTGCTCCTGTCGTAGACCATTCGATCAATTACGATCATACAATATAGATATAAAAAGTTTCACATCATTAATAATTCAATCATCAACACTCTACTTCTTGTAATAACATAAATTGAGGAAGTTAATTAACTAGGTCTCACTTTTATTTAGTTGAGTTATACAATATGAAAGTTTTATACTATTAGTATAATTTCATTATAGCCAATAGCTATCTTGAGAGAAATTATATTTTTTTCTTAAATATACTTTTAAACCCATTGAATTTATTTTTATAAAAATAATTTTTTTTATATATTGTTTTATTTAATGAATCTTTTCACTTCCAAGTTTACATATTTTAATATATTTTAAATAATAAATATATATTCCTTATTTTTTAAATGTCAAAATTTAGAAAGCATTTTTTTTCATCTATCTTTTTAAAAACTTTAAAAAAAATACTCTTTTACTATTTATACCTCTAATTATTATCAAAATTTCAGTTAATTAAAAATTAAATACATATTGAAGAAGAAATATCTTATAGAGAATTGGTCTCTTCTTTTTTAGTGTTAAGATAAGATGGCTTAAGCAAACTTTATTTTTTAGGTTTAACATAATTGTCTAACAAAGTAACATCTATCAAATGAACATTAGTGCAGAATTGGGCTTTAACATCACCTCGTAAACGTCGGATCACAAAATAACCAACGTAAATTATTGACCGGTAACATTTTCGTAAATAAGTGGGCATATAGACGTCTGTTAGGAGGGGCCCCGACGTCTTATAGACGTCGGGACCCCTCCTAACAGACGTCTATATGCTTGAGAGGTAGGTGAATAGTCATTTTTTTCCGCCTTAGAGACATCGGATCCCGTCACCCCGACGTCTATATTCGATTATAGACGTCGGTGCCCCTCCTAACGGACGTGTATATGTCTGACAAGTGAATGAAAATTTATTTTCTCCACCGTACAGACGTCGGATCCCGCCATCCGACGTCTAAATGGCCTGACAAGGTAGGTGAAAAGTTATTTTGGACATCATATTAGTGAGGGCCCCGACTTCTAGGCCACAATAGACGTCAGTTCACTTGGGGGGCCGACGTCTAGTTTGCTGTTAAATCAGACATCAAACCCGCAGTTACGAGCACTTCATCGTCTTCCTTCTCACCTTTTCGCTACGCGGTATTGCTTTTCCAAGAGCGTTTTTGTCTCTTTTGAACCGTTTAAACATACTTTTATTCCGATTATATTAGTCTTTGGTTGATTATCTTTCATTTGAACCAATTAAAATAAATTTTTGTTGTGTTTTGGTGTAGTTTTTTTCGTGTCTTTTGGTAGCATAGTACCACATTCTCCCTTTGCTAGTTTCCTCATAAGAAAAGCTTGCGTCTTTTGGATGTCTTATAGTGTTTCAACCCAAAACCGAACTTCGATCCTTGCCTAGTTCTATTGTCACCGTTCGTTTTCATTAGCGGTTTTAATGGAACTAGGCAAGGACCCAGATTCGGTTTTCGGTTGAAATGCCATAAGAAATCCAAAAGACGCAACCTTTTCTATGACGAAACTAGCAAAAGAAGAAGTGCTACTACGCTACCCAAAGACACGAGCTGCAGTAGACATTGGTTAATGCAATGTCCGACGTCTATAGAGTCATTTAGACGTCGGATCATGCAGTAACCGACGTCTATAAAGACGTCAGACCTGTTGAGTCCGACGTTTGATTAATGTCACCCACAAAGACGTCGGTTCTGCAGCTGACGTTAAAAGGCCAAAATAACAGACGTTAAATGCCTTTTCTACACTAGTGGAACCGTTTAGGATAAATAAGCTAAGCGCCAATTGAATAAATGATATCCTACACGTTAAACATTACTCAAATAGATTATGCTTATACGTTTATAACAGACAATGCCTAAACGCTTAAGAATGTCTAACGCTTTTAATGCATGTACGAAATAGCATTGTATTATTTATTGTGTTGTGCTCTCTTTTTTTGTGCATATCAATACAGTACAAAGCTTTATTCAAAAGTTCCATTCGAATCAAAAGAACATTAAGAGATATGAAGGTATTATGGAAATGTTTTCTTTATGCCTTCTATCTGTCTCATCCATATAAGCAATATAGGTCCCTCTACAAGAAACAACATAACATTTGACCTCGTACCAAAAGTCTACATCCCTACATGAAAGTCAATGCTCTAAGTAAAAAATCTTTTTCAAAGAAGTCTATATAAATAGGATTGCATGAAAAGAAGACAACAACAAGATTTGTTATTGCTTACTCTTACGCTGTTGTTTTTCTCTTAAGCTTACGTCGTCTAGACTTTTTCTTTGAAAAAGAAAAGTTTCATTACAAGTTTTCAGCTTCATTGTATTGAATTTATATCCTCTCGAAGTAAGTAATCATTTGTTCTTGTATTTCAAAAATACTTTGTTGTTTTCTATATTCAAAAGTGAATAAAAAAACACGTGCTAATTTCTAACTCCAACATCTTAGTTTTAAAATCATTGTAAGTAGTTGTTTAATCTTAATTACTTTTTTGTTTTTAGTTAGTTTATAATTTTGCATTATTAGGATAGTTGTAGTGTTTTTATATCTTAACCTAGGTTAGTTTCAATAGTTTTGAATAGATAAAATTACTAACTTGTGTTTTGTGCATTGATGTAACTAAAATAAATTCATGTCAGTGATTTAGAGATGATACAAGATTGATGATCAAGAGAACAAGAGGAAACCAACCAGCAAAGAAGAAATTTGAACCAGTTTTGGCAAAAAGTTGTAAGTTGACTTTTGACTTAACTTTTGCATTTCAGCTCCAATTGTTATGCCAACTAAGGGAGAGGCTAATGTGGAAACTAAAATACACTTATGCTAAGTTGGACTGGCCCTAGAAAAAAGATGAAGTTATCACAACTTACCAATCCTCATTTTCACTTATGTAGTTGATTAGTTTAGTTAGACTTTAGTTAACGATTCTATTTTTTTAGTTTTAAGAATTAGAATAATTAATTTTGACCCCCACTTAAGGATGTAAATTATCCAGATTGGTTCAATTGTAGCACAACAAGGTTGTATCCACAAGGAATTAGTGTGATAAAACAATAATCTATAATTTATTGAGGTTTGTAATAACATAATGATAAATGTTTGACAATTTTGAAAACAAGTTTGAATAAAGATGACAAATAAATGATATTGACTAAGGTGTTGCGATTGAACTTGTCTTCTTTTCACTAAACTGTAGTACCCTTAATTATCTATAAGTTGTATTCTTTACCTTAGTGTTCCTAGAAATACTCTTAATTGTAATTCTAATCCCATGTCTGTAGTATTAGAACCTAAGGAGAAGGAAAGCTTGCACCGAACTGGGACGAACCATATCGCATTACAAAGATAGACCTACTTTTGAGAAACTCCAACGACGCTCAAGACTTTTAGTAAAAGGAAAGCTTGCACCGAACTAGGACAAACCATATTGCATTATAAGACTTCCTCCAAAACAAAGCCTACAAGCTACAAGAACTTAATGGGAAGCTAATCACTGAGTTCAACTTAAGACAAGCCTTAAGAAGAAATAAGTACGAGGACAAATGTACACTGATAGAATACCTAAGATAGAACAAAGATAGATATCCACTAATGAAATGCCTAAGACCTCATTTGCCTATGGCAAAATCTTGACAATGCCCACCAAGTTAAAGTAGAATATGAAGGGCAATGACACTGATAACCACACCCTACTCTCTAAAATCACTTCTCCTCTTTCTTCCAAGATACAAAGGAAACATTATATTCCCAAAAACTTTGTTTATGTGGGATCTTTTATCTTCCTTTTTTTGTTTTGTTATTCATTTCTACTTCTTTATGCTAATGATGGTTGTAACTAGTAGTGCTACAATTATGATCACTTGTCACATAACTTTGCAAAAAATAATCATATAGGAAGCACAAGGACAAACATTTACTATTAGAAAGCATGTCTAAGATGGAAACACATACAAAGTTTACCTAAGACAACAACATATACAAATATTGTCTATGACGACAATATATGCAAAGTCTTCCTATGATAGCAGCACATACAAAGCGTCAAATAATATTTTGCAAATGGATATTCTCCATCAAAACCATCAAGATCATTAGAATCATCAATTGGATCCTACCACCTGTCTTTCAAACCTATACACTAGATCATGATAAAAACATACACTCAAGGTTAAAAAAAAATATGTAAATCCACTTTTTTGATAATTAAAGAAGAATTTAAAACAAAATAAATAAAACACATTAAAAGTACTTAAAAAAATATATAAATCCACTTCTTTGATCATTAGAGAAGAATTTAGAATCAAATAAATAAAAAAAAGTACTTGCATGTCAAGTAAAAATGTTTACTCTTTTTATGAAAAAAAATTAATTTTTAAAAATTTAAATAAAAAGAGAAATATTTCCCCTTTATTAATTCCTATTTCCAAATTCAGGAGAAAGGTTTTTCCTTTCGTGAGTTCTATTTTTCTGTATAAACAAACAGACAAAAAAAAAGAGTATAATACAAATTCTTTTTAGAAAAAGGCTTAAATGCTTACTTCGTCTCCATGTTAAGAGGTGAATTTTTGTTTAGTATCCAGTTTTTAAAATGTAGACATTTTGTTCCTATGTTTTCAAATTTGTATCAATTCACTCCTATCCGTTAAGTTGGTAGAAACGACATTAATTTCACGCGTGGCTGCACTTTTTTTCTCTCTCCTCTCTATTGTTTCTGTCATATTTTTCTCTCTATTTTCTATTTTTCTCACCATTAATTACCTGCCATTAAGTACCATAAAATTATATAGACTGAGATTAAATCTGAGAATGTCACTATTTCATTATTTCATATATATTCTTACTGCCACCAACGTATAGAACCGATTTCACTATTTCATATCTATTCTTACTAAAAAAAATCATCTTCATATCTAAACTCAACTAAATAAGTATTAAATTTTTATTTTATCTCCATCTTTATTGAATAATGGATATATATCGATATTTTATAAAATAATAAAAAATTATGACAAATAAAACGTAATAATGTTAAATATTCAATATCAAAATAAAGATATTTTTGTTATTTCAATATTAAATATTTAGAAAACAATTATAAATATATACATTTCAAATTAAACTATCAATTAACATTTTATCAAAATAAAAATATTTATTAAATTGTAAATATTAACTAAGCCTGGTTGATAAAACTTAAAATATTTTAAAAAAATATAAAAGGAAAATATATATTCAAATTATTTAATTTACAATGTTTATTTTATTTAAAAATGTGAGATAAAAAGGTTTATTTAAAATATTTATTGAAAGAGTCCCCCAATATGACCTTGTAATTATGTTAAGAGGTGAAGTGACATTTCCAGGTAGAGCAAAAGTTAATGGTGGAAGAGAGAGAAAAAGGTGGCAGGTAATTAATGGTGAGAGGAATAGAAAAGAGAGAGAAAAATGTGACAGGAAGATCAGATAGGGGAGAGAAAAAAAGTGCAACCAAGTAAGCGTGAAGTTAAGATCGTTTTTACTAACTTAACGGATATGACTTGTACCAGAGGTGCCGGATGCCGTACGGAAGGACGCCCACATAGACGGCGCCATATGTACCGATAGAGGACGTCTACCCAAAGTAGAACGTCCGCCCAAGAGCTGGACGTCCGCCCAAGAAGTGGATGTCCGCCTTAGTTGGCGTGTCCGCCCAATAATCCGGACGTCCGCCAAACAGTCTGGACCGAGCGTCCTTAGGAACCGGACGTCCGTCCAAGGACGTCCGTCATCCGCCAGTCCGCCCAATAATCTGATACGCATTCACGAGCCGGACGCTCGCCCAAGGATTGTACGTCCGCCCAAGAGCTGGACGTCCGCCCAAGAAGTGGACGTCCGCCTAAGCTGGCGTGTCCGCCCAATAATCCGGGCGTATTCACGAGCCGGACGCCCGCCCAAGGATTGTACGTCCGCCCAAGAGCTGGGCGTCCGCCCAAGGAGTGGACGACCGCCCAAGAGCTGGACGTCCGCCCAAAGAGTGGATGACCGCCCAAGAGCTGGACGTCTGCCCAAGGAGTGGACGACCGCCCAAGGAGTGGACGACCGCCCAAGAGCTGGACGTCCGCCCAAGGATTGGACGTCCGCCCGAGAGCAGGACGCCCACCTAGGATAACATCCCTGACCGACCATCATTCCCAACCGACGCACGTTGCTGATTACACGGTTAAATGCTAATGACACATTAAAGTCCTTAACGAAGATTAAGGTATTATTGGGCCGTCCCCAGGCCCCCAAAAGGTAAAAGCCCATTACAATTCGCTATAAATAAAGGTCTCAGGTATGAACTCTGGACTAACTTGAATAACGATGCATGCACGCATTACAATCGCTCTGTCATAATACTGACTTGAGCGTCGGAGTGCCTTTAGCAGGTACCCGGCCCCTCCCCAACTGGGAGTGTGGAGCAGCGCTAGGAGAGGGAGGACGCCCGTCCAGGAACAGCGTTCGTCCATTATGGTACCGTCCGCCCAATCTACATCAGCTGGAGAGAGGCGTCCGCCCGTTTCCAACGTTCGTGATCGCTCATCCGCCCGGCTCCAGCATTCGCCATCAGTCGTCCGTTCGTTCATCTTCGTCGTCCGCCGGTCCGTCTCCAACAGTAAGTTAGTGTGTTTTAAACAGGGTCCGCCCGGATCCAGCCGAAACATGACTGAATTGATACAAATTTGAAAAAATAGGTACGAAATGTTTATATTTTTAAAATTGGGTACTAAACAGAATTCACCTGGAAACGGAGTAAGCAGTTAAAGCCTTAAAAAAACAAATGAGATGAGGAAAAGTATTTAAGATGGGATTTTGGTAGGTAAAGAGCGTGCAATGAGAATAGTGCTCGTGAAGAAAAAAATGAAAGAGAATGGACATTAGTTATTATCGAAAAGTGGGGACAACTTTTTTTTAAAAATTATTTCTTGTTTGATTACAGTGTTTTGATTACAGTATTTCTTTTTTTTAACAATTTAATTTATATTATATTTTATATTTTTTTTGTAATTTTATTTAAATTTTTATTTTAATAATTTATTAAAATATTTCTTTTTTAATATTTGCGGGTATCCGCGGATATTCACGAGTATCCGTGGGTTTTAAAATATCCACGAATATTTTTTAAATGAGTATCCGTGCGGGTAGCGGGTCGGGTAGCGGATGGATTTTTTTTGTCGGATCAGGTTGCGGGTAGGCACTATCCGTGCCCGACCCGACCCGTTGTCATCCCTAGTTAGGATTTAATCAAAGAAGAAAAGTAAAATAGAAAGATCTACTTTTATAAGTATAAAAATAAAAGAGAACGGCATGACGAAATTTTCTTTATTTATTTGGATGAAAAATAGAAAAATATTAAATTAAACTTTTTATTAAATTTTTTATAACATAAAATATATATATTTTTTGTTAGTCTTTAGAAAATAAATATTAAATTTCTTGATACAAATTTGTATGCCTCATTAATTTGCTAGCTGAAATTCTTGTTATAATTTCTTTCTTATTTAGATTTATTCAATTTCTTTCTTTCTCATATATATTATGTTCCACTAAATGTGTCAAGCAAGCACATGGCAAAGGAATAAGGTGTTATATAAAAATATGGAAAGACATATGTACGAGGCACTAGAAGATGATTGTTCGAGTATGTACCTTCTCACCTTTACAGTAGAGAGTGGAAAGATGTTTTGTCGTTGCTTTGACTCGTTCTAAGTATAATGCTCGATGTGAAATTCACCGAAGTTGTTACTCGTAAATTCTTGAAGAATAGGGAAACAGGTCTTGCTATGATGTCAAGACGACTCAAACTGATAAGTTCTAATGAACAGGTGATATAGTAAAGTATAGGGGATAGACCACTAGTTTGTGGTAATGATAACCGTGTTGGAGTAATTTGTGTGTTTAATATTATGATGAATATTTAGAACTTGTGAGTTCTTTATTTTTGCTTATATTTGATTCTTAGTTAGCTCATCAATGTGTTTGTTATGTGTGCAATGATCGTATAACTCATGTCACTATATAAAAGCATATGATAATGCAGATAATTCAAATGATGTATAGTGCGACGAGTTGATTGAGAGAGAAGAAAAATTTATGATTTTGTTTGGAATAAACTATTTTATTTGGAGTTTTGTTTTTGGGAAGACTTATGGTTTATTTTTTGTTAATCGTAAAGACTTATTGAATTTAGATTTCTACAATAATATTATGATTTTAAAAATTTTAATAATATTATGGTTTTAAAATTTTTAATTTTTAATTTTTAATCGTAATCGTGAATAGGGTGTGACACAATCCCATCCTAATTTTATTTAAAATGGGTCAATGTGGTTTGTTATGCTAATTTGACATTGAGATAAGTTATAAATTGACCACATATTAGTGATTGACTGAAATTTACATGTGATTAACTTTTAGACAACATAAACTTAACGAAAATTACTATATTAGTTCATTTTAAATATTTGAGGAGTCACATTGAATAAATCCCACAAATTGGAACCAAAAAAAAAGCCTATTAATTCTATATTAAAATTATGAGCAATTCAAGTCTAAATTCTAGAGCCCCACATTAAACGAAGATGAGTGAAATGAGTAGTATCTACATAGAATGACCTAATGGTTCATGATTCTAAGACTTATTAAATTCATATCTCTTATGATTGATACCAACTCTACTCAGTCTGTCCACTCGAGAAAACCAATAAAAACCTATTAACTTGCGACATTTTTCCAGTTCAACAAAAAGAAACGTAAAGAAAACACAAGTTGTTTTGAGAAGAATCTGCCATTTTCAAAAGCAATTAATAAAATGGATGATATCCCAAGATGAAGAAGCCTTGCCATGAGGGAATTTTCCATGATGCGAAGCACAAAGTGGCACATGGAAACAAAGTATAAAGTGACAAGTTGTAGCAGCAGCAATAGGTGTTGATTAGTCTAGTTTTTGACTTTTCTCTATACTTACGCATGGGAGAAATGAATAGAGATCTAGTTTGTCCCGTGTTGATTATAGGGTTGGGAGGACCATTACTCTTGCTGCGAGAATCTCTAACAATATTTTTATGGTTATTAAGGGCTAGAGAAGAGCACAAAAGGTGGAGCTATATGTAGCCATGGCGTGATTTGTGAGCATTTTAGAACTTTGTTTAATGTTTTGGGATCTCTGTTCACGTAGTAGATTCAATGTCATAATCTAACCTCGCTTTAGAGAGAATCATCCTTTTAAATATTAACCCCACGCTTGCCTCATTTTGACTCCTAGACATTTTCTTCATTCATCTTTTATCTTTCAAACCAAGTCAATTTTTTTCTTCAGTTGGTCACCAACCTAAACCAGTTACCACTTTTCCATTTTTCTAACTATTCAATCAAAAATGTATATTCTTTTTTTACATTAGTGTTGTTTCTCCCGGTCAACCTTCTCGTTCTAAATATTTCACAATTTAATTTTCTGTGCAAACAACCTATTTTATGAAGGAATTAATATCATTTGTAACATGATGGGATGCTCCACTTTCTTGGTACCATAGTGGATCAAGAATAATGGAATGTACTCCAAGACTAGATGTTTCTGTCTTAAACTTGTTGTAGAAGGAAATTGAGATGTCTTAGGTTGAATATTTGAATCCTTATCTTGATCATATATGTGCCAACAATCTGTGGCAATGTGGCCAAGTTTTCTACATATTTAACAGAGTTTTGTTTTGCCACGTACCTGCGAGAATTGGTATGGGAAGAACCACCACGATTGGCTTTATTCTAGAAACGAGATTTGGTATAAGTTGTATTTGCTTGAATAATAGTTTGATAAAAATTGCTGTGTCGTTCAAAATGTTCTTCTTGTGCCATAAGAAGAGCTTCAATATAACTGATCATTCTCATCCTATAAGCCATCAAGGATTGCCTCAATATAATCTTCAGAGTAAAGATGAGCTACCATAACTACCAACGTATCAATAATTTTCTTTATGTCATTGAGATAGGTAAACACCGAGCGATCATTATTTGGTGTTTTTAATTGAAGTTTGAGCTTCTTGATCTTTGTCCGAGTGTGAGACACAGTACATTTGAAGCTTGAACCAGATTTAAGCAGCAAAATGAAGACCCACCATCTTGGTCAAGATTGTTGATGTCATAGACGCTAGAAGCCATGCAACAAGTTGATCTTATTATTCATGCTCAAGAAATTTTGGATTTATCATGTTGGCCATTTGATCACCAACATTGAGAAAATTTTGGGAAGTAGCAGTTTTGTCCAAGAAGTGTAGCAACTTGAGACCACGAATAGTAGCCATAACCTGTTGTTTCCAGATCAGAAAATTAATCTCATCCAGCTTGAGGGAGATTGGTGTGTTGAAAGTTTGTGAAAGAAAAGAGGAATTAGAAGGAGAAGAGGAATTGGACAAGGTAACGGCAGATGTAGAAGAAGCCATAATGAGGAAAAGATGCTCTGAATACCATGTAAGGGTTAAGAAAAAAATAAAAGGAAATAATGAAGGAAAACAGAAAAAAAAAAAAAAGAAGAATATGATTTCAATTATCTTGATTAAGAGATACAAGGAAAAGACATATATACAATTTTAAACACGTATAACCAAGAGAAGCAGAATATGACATGTGGTGACAGGTGTTGACACACATGGGAACTAATTACGTGACAATATTACTGTTGGCAAGCAATATAGTATTGAAAGTTATGTGTAAAGTTTTACCAATAGAAGATTTCACAGATAAAAGTAAATTATTATATATATAAAATAAATAAATTTTATCTTATTAAATCAGTTTTATAAGATTCAATTAAACTTAAATTTATTATATTAAAATATTGACATAGAGTAGAGTTTTTTGCAACATTGTTGTTTAACGGGAATGTCAACATGTTTTGTTCAGCTTAATACTGCATAAATAATAATTTATTTTCAAAAGTTTTCAAAAAAAAAAAAGTTAAAAGAAATAAACAGTTATATTTTACAAATAAGTGGAACCAAACATGAATTAAATCACTTTTCTTGAGTGTCTATACTTGGCCACCCTTGATCAGCCTGCAACTTGACAAACTCAGCCAATATCTTGATATCTTCATCTTCCAAACGAGCTCCGAATGTGCACTGACCCCGTGGCATGCACTCTTTACCAAAGCCCTGCATGGAAGTGCAAGACATAAAATATGAACAATGAAAAACAAAATATTAAGGCATCAAGTGAAATATATTAACTGTGTATATACGTGTGATAGGGTGAGTTAGCTTGTTTCACTTTTCTTTGGCTTTCTTTAACAAATGAAACATACCCCAAATCTAAACTAAACCGTTTAAATGCACATACCCCAACTCATAAAAATTGTAATGTTTCATAAGAATATGATTTCATTTCTATGATTTAAATTAACTCCTCCAAGACAAGAGAATGCATGCATACACTAAAATGTATAATGATTTCATTCTTTAAATCTACACAAGATAACTTACTGGCATTCGTCCTTTGCCATAGTAAGTGACACGATAAATCGCTTCTTCTGTATCAACTCCATTTCTGTTGAGTAACATTTGGATAAGTTCAAAGATATATCAAAAAATAGTCAGAAGTTTACTGCACCTTTCGCTAGAGGCCAACAAATTGTCAATTTTAAATTCACATTTGCTGATGTTCCAAAGAACGAACTCATGAAATAGTTGGTACTCAAAAGTGTATCCTTAAAAATTTCAAAGCTTTCTTTCTCCATCATATTTTCAATTCATCACGAGGGTGCTTAGTTTCTCTCCAATTACCTCTGTAAATCCTTTGTAAATAGAGTTGACCCCTGTAAGTTAAAATAGTGGAAAACAATAATGAACAAAAAAATTTGAGTCTGCAAGGATATAAGGAGATGTCATGCATGCATAAGGGGATGCTCACCGGTTGTATTATGTTTCCACCTGCATCGTGACATCCAATACAAGCTTGACGAAACAATGTGGCTCCTCTCTGAAAATCTACGGCTTGAGCACTTGAAACTGCAGAGCACAAGAAAATAAACATGAATTACATGTTTCTTACATGTAAATATTTCCTTATAAAATAGCTAACAAGTCCAGAAGTACTAGTTCTCAAGAGATACTTGATTTCAGACAATAACAAAGTTGATCCAAAACAAGAAACGGATTTCAGCCTATTGGGCACACAAATACTTCGCAAGCATGAGATGAGGCCGATCAAAAAAAGAAAAAAAGCAAGCATGGGATGAGATGATGAATTTTCAGTCTGAAACCCTATGCCACTTTTGTTATAACTGACAATTAGCAATGGATCAGAATTCTGGATGTAGAGGTGCGGTAAATCATTCAATCCTTGAGTGCATGTTCTTTGATCCTTAAGCAACTATGCAATTTTGCAACATTTCGTAAAAAGAGAGAAATTGAGGATCGACGATGTGAAGTTGATGGTCACAGTGTGGCATATATGCGAGAAGGAAACCTGTTAACCAATTAAGTAGTGTGTCAAGTCAACCAATTTTTGTTTATCTCAAACTAGTTCAATACATTTTCTGAGTACAAATTCAAATTAGTCCCTGAAATATGAGTGTGTTGGTTGATAAATCCCTGACTAAAATTTTCATTTAAATGAGTTCTTAAAAAAATCATCTTTTGGTGGTCAAATCACTCTGATCTTGAACAGTTTGGTCTTGGCCACTAGTTGATTCATTCAATCTTCCTCCTTTCCCTTTTCCTTTCCCATTCCCTTTCTGGTTCGAACTCCCTTTATTTTTTAAACTGTTTTAGACTTGTAATGTTTGCTCGGGAGCCTTCTCTTATCAGCATTCCTCCTCTCATTAATTCTTTGTGCATGGGGTGAATTATGTAATTCTTCAATACTCATTGAATCAAGGCCTTTGATTCTTCATTT
The DNA here is from genome assembly GCF_029865625.1 of Vigna umbellata. NCBI lineage: Eukaryota > Viridiplantae > Streptophyta > Magnoliopsida > Fabales > Fabaceae > Vigna > Vigna umbellata. Next base: position 241,201 of record NC_142166.1, read on the forward strand.
GCCACAACATGATCAAATGCCAAGTTAAAGTTCTCAAGATCTTGTCAACAACCTGCTGCTGATCTGAGAGCTCCTCCTTGCAAGACTCATTCCATTCACCAGTATTTGAATTCTATTGAAATAATCTGCAGCAGATTCTAAAAGTCATAAACTTGATTTTCTTTGTCTTGTCAGCACCACCATAGTTCTTAATCAAGAATCGGGCCTTGCAATCAATTTTCTTGAATTATTTATAAATTTCCTTATAATTGGCAGTAGCATCTATTCCTAATTCATGAAATCCCACCTTCACCACTTCTCCTACGTCTTGGAAACAGAATATAACAATTACCCTCACCCTCTAATCATCAAAGTTCTTTCCTTCAAACAATGATAAACTACTAGAAACAACATTGTCCAAACTCGCCATTTCTTCCTTTTCAAAATTCAGGTTCTTCAGTACATGAACGCACCCCACAACTAACGAATCAGCCTAGCCCTTGATACCAATTTGTTTGGGAAGAAATCACACACACACATAGGAAGACGAAGGAAATCACGGAACGATAATTTTTTGTATTATTTTCAAATGTACATCCTTACACTTACACCCTCCCTATTCTATTCAAAGAGGTGTCTTTTACATGGTATTGACGAAGACACTAACACCCTTTGAACTGTCTAACAAACTCTGTAATTTGAATTACAGATGCTCTAAAGTTTAAAAGGTAAAAATATTTAGTAAAAGAGTATTTTTTTTTTCTATCAATTAATCAGAAACTATAAATTATCTTCAATATAACTTTCAAAGTTAATCATTATAAAAATCAACACAGTTATCCTACACAGTAATAGGATAACAATATAAGAGGTCAGTTATATTACTTATTCATTGTTCAGTTAGATGTATGTATCCTTGAAGAAGGATCATGCATCGAAGATGTGTTTCTAGATTGATATGAATCTCCCATATTTCTACATCTCATTCAATTGGGATTCAAGAAATCAGTCCTTTCAACAATACTCAATCCTGAAAACAATCGAATCTCTCTACGGTACAATTGTACTAAGATACTCAAATATTATGAAATCTAAATTATTTTCGGTACTGTTTCGGCAGCAATGCCCATGAGAAAAAAAAAGGATTGATTTTTAAAAGTTGATGTATAAAACAAAGAGTGGGTAATTGCATGTTGACAGTGATGCAGTTTGAATCAAAAGAAGAAGCATTAAAGAGGAAAGGAGTGATGAGAGAACTCACGTGGAGTGGTGCAAATTGGAGATAAGACAAGAAAAGCAGCCACAAGAGGAGGAGCCAAACTCTTGAAGAACTTCAGTTCTTCCCATGCAAGAATTGGCTTCTTTTCCCTCATCGCATTGTCCTTTTAATCAACATTTCAATAGCCAGTGTTCTACTTGTCAGTTTCTTTTTCTGGGTTAACACATAACACCTTTCAAAATCACACAATGAAAGTGAGCAAGATAAGAGTGTTCTACCTTAATGGAGAAGAGGCGAGTGTAATCAGTGGAACCAGAAATCAACGAAGCAACTTTCATTTCGTTTGTTTCGATGCATAAGAAGGGCTCGACGCGCGACTGAAACTGGATAGTGTGTCTGCAAAGGAGAGCCTGACAAATGTATTTATTTTTTAAGGCTCATCTACAATCTTTTAATCTTTTATACTTATGAAAACATTAATTGATTGTTGCCTTAAATGATCTCTGTATTGGTGAGATCAACTTTGGTTTTTTTTTTCCCAAGTTTTAATTTTCATCCATTTTGATTAATTTCACCATTTTTTTCTAATTGTATTTTCATTAATTTGATCATTTTCTTAACAATGTTTTAATAATTAATGAAAGGTGTCGGTTTCTACTTTTTTTAATTTTTTTAATCTTTTTTAATTTAAAAAGAAGTTGTTTACATAAGTTAAGTATTATATTATTAGTTAAATTAGTGTCAAATGTCAGTAGTGTCAGTGTCATGTTTATTGTCAAGTGTCATTTGTAGACTGTGAAATCAATATTAATTATTATTTATTTCGATTAGTTTCAATTTTACTTTATTTTGTTCAATTCAATGTAATTTTTTTTAAATTTTGTTTAATTTAATAATTTGACTTTAAATTGAGATTAAATTTATTTTTTATATAAATCACATGTTAAAAGAAATCACATTTTTACTAAACATTTCATATTTCTATTAAAATCAATTTTGTTCTTACATAGTCAAATTAATCAAATGTGTACTCTAAAAGATTTTCAAAGACTTTTTAAAGCACTTCCAACCTTCTATCTCTAATCTACTCATCCTTGTCAATTCTCCTTAAAATGGAAAGTGGTTATGTATGCAAAAGAAAATATATAACTCAAGTTAGCATATTACATCATCAAACAATATATATAGTAATTAATGAAACACTATTAACATATATCTTAAGATGTATTATTTAGATTTACTGTTTATGGATTTTTACTTGAATGAGTTTGTGTCCATTTGTAACACCCCATCTTAGGATGGCATGCATAATTAATATCATAACAAAATAGTGCAAAATTTAAAACTTTATTTCATTATTTTCAGTGAAAATAATTAAAATCATTTGGAAGAAACAATTAATTCAATTACAACCTATAATGTTAAAAAAATCTAAACATAAACTTTATTACTTTCTCAAAATATTATAAAAATTCTCTCATTATTTTCCCATGCGTATTTTCACTCAACTAAGCACCAACATCATTGTTTCCGTATAAAAATGATCATCGCAGGTGAAAATCACAACCACAACATGCAATGGTTAGCTAACAATAAAAAATACAAGATAATACACAATAAGTGCACTCATCCACCCTATTCAGGTATCCTTCCCCAATCCATAAAGGCAAACACATTTACATCATACAATAAACACATTACCACAAACACTTGTGGTCTATCCCCAGTACCATACCATACCACCTGTTTAATATAACAGACACTCAAACTCATCCTCTTCCCGCATCGACAACCGAAGAGGACCCATTTCCCACATCGCACGACCAAAAGAATCATCATTGGATTTACTAGGTACAACAAAACGACTTGTCTTAACCTCACACACATACAATCAATGACACACAATACAATCATGTTCAAACATCACACAACTAACCACACAAATCAGCAAAAAAACATAACAACACGGCCAACAACACCTACGGCTCAACAATTATCACAAATAGCTCAACTAAACATACACACTCTAGGGTTGATGGAATATGGGGAAGGTGAGTGAACCACTATAGGGTTGCCCCTTTTAGAGTGGTGGCAAAAGCCTTGCACATGATGGCATCACCAATCATGTACAAACTGACTTGAGTAGTATAGACGACAAAATGCTCATTTAGGTTGGTGCTACCATCATATCGGTCCAATGTAATATCCTTCCATTTCTTAGGAAGAGGGTATTAACGATACCCTCTATGAAAGTATGTTAGCAGTTTCCTCCTACTATCGAGGAGTTGTGTGTCTTTGGGATAAGATTATACTTGTTTTCTTCTTCATTCCCACGGACAAGACCGGTGCGAGGTTGAGGTTTTTCACTGATAATGTGTTATCAAGGGTTTCTTTCTCCTTTCCCTTAATAGTCATTCATTCAATCTTAATCCTCCTTTTCAGCCTATCATTCTCCTACCTTAGAGCGTTAATCTCTTCAACACTTTTTTTCTTAAATTTGGTGAACTCCTACTACATTTTCACTTGGGCGTCTAGGATAGAGGCTATATCAGCCAATGAGGGTCCTACTTCTTTTTCTCTAGCCATCTTGCTTCTTGTGGACACCATAAATGCTTTCTTCATAAAATACAAGTAAGCCCCACGGTGGTGCAATTGATGACAACTCCTTTAGGACTTTCCATATAAAGAAGAAACAACTTAAACTAAGACTAAAGAAAGGGAAGTAGAATAAGGATTTCTAAAGTTCTTTCCTTATCTATGTCTTATATGGATTTACTTTGCTAAACAATATTTGCATTGTTTTGCAGGCCTTAAATAAAGGTTGAAGACCATGGAGAATCAACCAAAGAAGCTTGGAGAGCCAAAGGAACCAAAGGAATCAAAGAAGGGATGAAAAAGGGTGTTTTCCGGATTGAAGCTAATAGCTTCCGGATTGGAAATGCATGTAAATTTAGCTTCCGAATTGGTAATCGCGCCCAGCCATCTACTGCTCGTGCCTAGCCAAAACGCACCAGAATTCAGCATTTTAAACACGTTTTTAATGTGTTTTTTGTGAGACTTGTGGCCCAAGAAGCTCTGAAGTGTCTTAAGCACACTTCCTTTGTATATTGTAGAAGCTTGCAAAGCAAGATTTAGAGCTCTCTCTTCACCTATACAAGAGAGATGCATCTCCTTTGTAAAATGAACTTTGAAATGATAAAGAAATGTTGTTGAGTTTACTCGAGGTTTATTCTTTCAGAGTTCACTTCTTTGTTCTTATTCTGCACTCCCTCCTCTAGCTTCCTTCCCTTTTGGAAGGCTTTCTAAGCTTGAGAAACCTCACACATTCACCAAACCTCCACTGAATCATTCATCGAACACCTGATGTGCATCCGCGTCTTCATTCTTCAACTCATTCCGCTGCCACGATTCTGAGTTTGGAGAAGCTCTCACTTGAAGTGTGGAGCCACTTCCATCATCAATTGTTCGTACAAAACCAAGTGTGTACCCTGCAAAGACTTCCAAAGACTCTTCAAGTGCTTCCAACATTCAATTTCCATAATACTCGTTCTCTTCCTGAATGCTTGTTCTCCCTAAGACAGAAATGAGTTGTGTCTGCAAAAGATACTTTGACGCTCAAGTTAACCTATCGTGTCAGCAAACTACAAATGTGATAATTAAGGAAACGTCATTAACATATCTCGTAAATATATTATTTATACTTATTGTTTATGAATTTTTACTTGAATAAACCTCAACCCATTGACCTAAATGATTGTTAGCTTTTGAATTATCGTAATTAACCATAAATCATGGTACTTAAGTATCTTATGTGATGTTGTATTAGTCGAATAGAAATTGACTAAGTACATACGATTTAGTATATCGAAATTCAAGAAGGAGTCGTACTAATAGTCATGGTCATAGGTAATACAAATTTATAACAAATTTAATATATTAATCTTAAAATCAATTATCACTCATTTATTTTTAAAAGAATGTATTGAGCTGCGTTTCCATTGTCTAAAAAACCAAAATCACTTTTTTTTAAATTGTTTCTTTTAAATATTATCTCTTGTACCACTGTCGTAAAGAAAAGTATAACTAAGTGTAAAATATTTTGTCTATTATTTTATTTTCTTCTTATATATATATATATATATATATATATATATATATATATATATATATATATATATATATATATATATATATATATATATATGAGTTTGTTAATGCGCGTATGCATGCTTTTCAGTTGGTACATTTTAACAATGTGTACCGGGTTTTAGTAGACAAAAATACCCTTATATATCATGAATTCTAACTTTTAAGGTTATGAATATTTTAATAATTTTCATTCTCAAAACTAAAAAAAAAACAGAAACCCCCCAAATCTCTCTCAAGCTTTTTTCTCTCATCTCTCTCACTCCAACCTTTTTTCTATCATCCTTACTCTTGCCAAAATTGAAAAAATCAGAAACACTTGCCTAACCCTAATTCACCTTCCTTACTTATCCAATTTGTTTCTCTCGCATTTCCATACTCTTTCTCACCCACACACAAATTGGATAAGTGAGGAAGGTGGAAAGAGAAAAGGTTGGAGTGAGAAAGATGAAAGAGAAATGGTTAGGAGGAATGAGATACGTGAGTAAGGATTTAGGTTTTTTTTAGTTTTGAGAATGAAAATTATTAAAATACCCTTAACCGTAAAACTTAGAATCCATGATATAAGGGTATTTTTGTCTACTAAAACTCGGTACACATTGCTAAAATGTACCAACTGAAAACAGACGTATGCGCGTTAGCAAACTCATATATATATATATATTTATATGAAGTTTAAAATGTAGCTGCTAGAAGACATTAGACTTAGATTAGAAGAAAAATCATTAAACGTTAAATATATTTTTATCAACTATATAATATAATTAACTTAGTCAAGTTATGCTATTTAAGTTGATAGGCTATTTTTGACTTTATACAATGGATTTGACATGTCGCAAACTAAATTAGTTTTATTTTTTCTATTCTTTCATGCTAATGAGTGTCTTTTAATAATCCGTTGTACCATGATGTTGTCTTGTTGGTTTTCTTGTGAAAATTTTGTCTTTGAAAAATATAATTAATTTAAATAAAAGAGGTAGATTATATAAATCATTAAAATGAATATAAACATACGAATGTAGACAACATATGGTTCATAAGCAGCATTGGTCTAACAATAATGACGATTTTACTCCTCATTATTCAAACGTTTTAAATTAAAATTTATTTTGTGAAAAACTCTAAAATTTTCCCGTTTGTTACTTGATTTTACAATTTCATGAAATTGAAAATTGTTTGAGGGTTTGTTACCTTGTATAATTTGATTATTTCAACACAACAAAAATTTAATGATTTTTTGTTGTTGTAATGTTTGATAAAATAAAAATATATTTATGAAGTGAATTTCATGAATAACATTAAAATTAATGATTTTTTATGTAACTTTTTTTTTCTTGCAACTGACTCAACGTATTTGTCATATAAATAGCATTAAAATTTGTTTCATTCGGTTTTTAGGCACAAATATGGGTTGTGTTATGCATTGTCAAGCTTATGTTATGCTTTTTATTATTATAATTTGTGGAAACTAAAAAAAAAATCTTCCAGGTATGTTTTCTAAAACCAGTTTTTTTAAAAGAAAACATTGAGGTTAAACTTAAGAAAGGTGGGGTGGAAATAGTAATTTCTCTTTAAATAAATGATTGAAGCTAGAAAATTAAAAGTTTGATTAGATTGTTAATAAATATATTTACTAAGATACCCTTGAGTTTGTTGTTTTTGTTTCAAAGGACGATTAATGGTAACCATAATAAACATGACAAGTGGCAATTAATTATTTTCTTCAATTCCACGCTATAGTTTCTCTTCTTCAAACTCTGAACCTTCCTAGCAACGCAGAGTTGTGCTGGAACACTTATCGTGAAGAAATAACCATTTAACGGAACATAACAGCACCTTCCCCAAATCATCCAAAAATTCCAAACCCTAACTCTTGATTCTTGATGGCGATCTTGTTGGGCGAAATTCTCCAAACCATGGAGCTGTGGCTCAAATTGATGAAAAAGCCGCAGCCGGAGGCCTACGTCAACCCTAATCTCGACCCAGTTTTACTGGTTCCCGGTGTCGGCGGCTCCATTTTACACGCCGTTAGCGACCCCGATGGGAGCCAGGAGCGCGTTTGGGTTCGTTTCCTCAGTGCCGAGTACAAGTTGAAGACCAAGCTTTGGTCGCGTTATGATCCTTCCACCGGTAGACCTAATTTTTCATTTTACATAAATTAAGCACGTTGGAAGTTGAACTGATGCTGTTTTGTTTCATCGGTTGCTTATTTATCTGAAGATTTTTTCTGATTAAAGAAAAGTAAAAAGGTTAAATGTGATCAGCGTATGTGTTATTTTTTTCTTTTAAAAAATTTAAAATTTCAGCTTTATGTGGTAAAATACGGAATTGTGCTGTGTTTTTTTTCTCCCTTACCTATAATTAATTAATGGCCATAGTTAGTCAGGGAAACAAGGTATTGTATGATTGAAAAATGACGTATGTGGATAAACGGCTTAATTAAGTTTTTGTTTGATAAGAGTTATTCCAGTAAGAGCTTATCTCTTTTGAAGCTTCCCCATGAAACTCGTTGACCATATTTTTGGTTTAACATGTAGCACTATTTGATTCTCATCAAGCAAAAGCTATAAATAGTAGCTTCTGAGTTATACTTTTTATGTTATTGACATGAAAATGTCACCTGACTCACGAATTTGATGTGCAAACAAAAGCTAAATAAAAAGCTTAGGAGCCACTTTCAAAAGCTTAATTACATTTTTAGCTACTTCTTAGTCAGCCTTCAATTTTAAGCTTGAGTTCTGTATGATAACTCCAAACAAGCTCTGCAGAAGCTCTTCCAAATGGCCCTGCGCGTACCCAAGCTTCTGTGCCTGCCCAGTTTATTTATTTCTTTACTGAAATCATGTGTTTTGTGCTGAAGAGTGTGCCATGAAAAAAATTGAAATTGGTGATCTGAACATACACAATAATCTTCTTTGAAACCAGGAAAAACTGAGTCCATGGATCCAAATTCAACAATTATGATTCCTGAAGATAGGCATGGACTCTATGCAATTGATATTTTGGACCCTGATTTGGTATGCCTGTTTTATACTGAGTTGCTTATATTTGCAACGCAGATAACCAATTTATTCATGAATCGTATATAATTCTTTTGAGCAGATGATTGGAAGTGAGGGTGTGTATTATTTCCATGACATGATTGTTGAAATGCGTAAGTGGGGATTTGAAGAGGGGAAGACACTTTTTGGCTTTGGATATGATTTTCGCCAAAGCAACAGGTAGCTAATTAAAGAAATTCAAACATCCTACTCGGCACATATGTACAATTTATGAGATTATTTAACTACATCTTTCTGCATGTAAAAACTATCTCATGTTTTTTATGGAATTGATTCTTTGTAAAGAATTCACTAGTTTTATAATTTGTTTTATTTTTATTAAAGGAACATTTGTCTGAAGAAGTGAAATTTTGATCAGCCTAAAGTGAATTATAATTGTCCAAATGGAATTTAATCTGATTGATGTCTCTCAAGTGTTTCTTTTGATTATTGGTTTACTGGTGGTTTGATTTCTCACCCAAGGATAAGATCTCTAACAAGTATTTACTCAAACAAAGTGAAGGCAATTTTTCTTACAACTTCTCTGTTTATATCATCTAGGTTGCAGGAAACAATGGATCGGTTGGGTGCAAAATTAGAGTCAATTTATAATGCTGCAGGGGGGAAGAAGATAAACATCATTAGTCATTCTATGGGTGGTCTTTTGGTCAAATGCTTCATGTGCCTGCAAAGTGATGTAAAACATCTCTGATAAGCTTCTTATTTTGGTTTTATTTTATCTACTGCTGATACATGACTATATTTTTTTGTTACCTTCCTCAGATTTTTGAGAAATATGTTAAGAACTGGGTTGCGATTACTGCACCATTCCAGGGTTAGTAATTCTATTTTGTATTTATCAAAAGTATGGACTTATAATTAAGGATATTTGATGAATGATTCTTTTAGCATTTCAATGCAATTTGTAATGATAGGTCTATTAGAAATTTGTTTCCCTTGTTTAGTATATTTGAAGGCAATGCCATATTTTCTTCATATGCTTAAATAGTTAATGGAAAAACATAGTGCATAACAGATCACTACTGTCTTTTCACTTGATTTAACCTAGATATGATTTGAATTGTATAATTTAATAATTTTCTTTTATTGCTTTCATGTGTTCTGTTTCATCTGGTTAAGGGTTTTCTATTTATTTGTTTTTGCAATGGAAAGTGCATGATGGTGTAGTTATACAATCACATTCATGCAGGTGCACCTGGAAGCACCAATGCTACCTTTTTAAATGGAATGTCATTTGTGGAAGGATGGGAACAGAACCTTTTTATTTCCAAATGGAGCATGCACCAGTTGGTATATATCAGTTATTTGTTTTCTGGATTTGTTCTTTGAATTTGTTTATCCACTGTGTCGGCAATTTATCCTTACCATTCAGCAATGGCTACTGGCCAAAGTGTGGATTAAGTGTTTATTAACCAGTCTGAAAATATTGAAAAGCAGTGATGATGACCTCTTCCTGAATCAAAGTCAAATAACGGAATTGCTTAATTACTAACCACACTTCACAATTATGTTTTCTAAAACTATGATTACATTAGAAGGAAAAATAATTTAGTGACCTAATTTGGTAGAAAAGAAATATAATGATAGTTTTCTCTGTTATTATTTATGGTTTTGTAAAAGTTATTTTATTAATGGATTGCTTTTCATCTTTTGTATGATCTTCTGATATAGTCTGCATGTTCTGATTTTCCAGTGTATGTGTTGTTGGATGGTCTTCTCTCTTTCTGTTGTTTGTGCTGCTCCCTTTTGAAAAAAGATTATCTAAAGCATAGTCTTGCATTGTTTTTGTATGCATTTTGATTAATCGTGTTCTCTCTTTCTAATTTTTGTATTTAGATACTTCAATATTGTAAATTATTTATTTTAGTTTGTTCCAATCACAGCTTATTGAATGTCCATCGGTCTATGAACTGAGAGGTTGTCCTAATTTTCATTGGGAACATGTTCCTGTTCTGGAATTGTGGCGTGAGAGACATGATTCTGAAGGGAAATCACATGTTGTTCTGGAGTCATATCCACCATGTGACAGCATTGAGATTTTGAAGCAAGCTCTTGTAAATAACACTGTAAGTTAACTGTGTTAACTTGCACAGCATGGACAATAATGGAACTTCATTAAATTTGAGTATGAAATTTCGATGAAACTGAATGCATTATAGTTTAAATTTTATTTTTGGAGCATTGGACACTTTTTGCTGTTGACTAGTAAAATCTACAAATAATGATTAATGGATAACTTGGGATGGAAGAAAACATAATTTAAAGATGCTTTGCCTTTTTCATATCTAGAGATGAACTTGGAACTTTAACTTGGTCTCTACCCTCTCCTAGTTTAAGGAAATATTTAGAATAATTTACAGTTACACACCCCTTGTGATTTCTTGACATTGCACACAACCGCTGTACTTTTCTATTATTCACAACAACTTCTCTTAATGATTTTCAAGCAATTAAAGGGTTAGCTTAATGTATAAAGGGTGTTAGTGTAATGCATAAAGGATATCAGTGTAATGTTTTCAAAACAATTAATTAGGCAGTGAACGGGTAGAAGAAATGATGATATTGGGAGAAACTTAACAAAACTGCTGGGAGTGTCAATTTAATTTACTCATCTTTATTTATGCCAGGGTCGGGGAAAGTGGAGTGGTGGATTTCTGTAGAATACATTAATGCATTTAAGGAATGCTGGTGTTGTTGCTATTCAAGATCTAGTCATCTAGGATGTTTATTTATATATATCTCTAACTGTGATCCAGGTTAATTATGATGGTGAGGATATATCCCTGCCCTTCAACTTGGATATCCTTAATTGGGCAAACAAAACATGGGAGATTCTATCTTCTGCCAAACTTCCCTCACAAGTTAAATTTTACAATATTTATGGGACCAATCTTGAGACACCTCATAGTGTTTGGTAATGCCTCTATCAATTCTTTGTATATTATCATGGTTACCCTTGAACAGGCCAATATTTATAATTCTTTTGGAAACATGTGAGTCGTCACTTGACACAACTATCATTCTACAGTTTTGGGAGTGGGGACAAGCCTGTCACAGATCTGCAGAAGCTACGTTATTTCCAGGTCAGTACATTTGTGATTGTGTTAAATACTTGTTTCATGATTCATGCTTTGTCTTGAATGAGACGGAGAGTTGTATGGTATGGTGCACACAATATCCATTGCCCAGGTTATGCATTATTATTTTTATTTCTGAAGGAAAGTCCGGATCCATCTGCATTTTCTCCGTCTGTATTTGATTAGTCAATAAACTGTAGGCTAAGAGAATTGTTAAATTTAAATAATTTGTTTTTAAAGCCCTTGTGGTATGCCTGACTTTGGAACATGACAACCTCTTGACTTCATAACGTTATCTCACTTATCTTTCTGGTGTGATATAGTTCAAGTATTTTTATTCGATAATCTTTTATGCTAAATCTTTGTAAATTATTTCTCCACATCATATGTATACTTTTCTTTGCTTTGGTAGACCATGCTTACTTTCATCTTTCTTAAAACCCAGGCCAAATATGTATTTGTGGATGGAGATGGAACAGTTCCTATAGAATCAGCCAAGGTTTGCTTATTTTCCTATATACGCAATCCTTGTACAATTGATATGTCTGATCTAATTACATGTTAGTTTTCTTGATATTATGTGGCATTACTGTTAGGAGTAATTGAGCTAAAGCCCAAAGTATATTTTGATTAAACCTAAATGCAGGCTGATGGTCTTAATGCTGAGGCTAGGGTTGGAGTGCCAGGTGAACATCGGGGTATCCTTCGGGAGCCACATGTATTCCGGCTTATCAAGCACTGGCTGAAGGCTGGAGTTCCTGATCCCTTTTACAATCCCCTCAATGACTTTGTGATTCTACCTACTGCTTTTGAAATGGAGAGGTATAAAGAGAAGGGTGTTGAAGTAGCATCCCTAAAAGAGGAATGGGAAATTATTTCCAAGGACCAAGATGACCTGAGTAATACATCGGATAAAATTTGCTCCATATCAGTTTCACATGAAGGAGCCAATCAATCTTACTCTGAGGCTCATGCTACCCTGGTTATTCACCCAGGCACTGACAGTAAACATGTTCAACTGAATGCTCTGGCTGTTTCAGTTGATGCCTTGTGAATCACATTCTGTTGAAGTACGACTAACTTGGAGTGGAGGGAATAATTTCTTTATAATTCATTATGGTTGGCATCTCTTGTGTGTATATAGTGATATTCTTTTGATTTGCTGTGCCATATTCCACTGTTTCATGTATGATATTTGTGAACCTTCTGTATCTGTTGTGAAAATGAATACCATCTTCCTGACACTCTTGTATATAATGTGAATCGTATGAATACCGTATTTGTGACATTCTTAACTTCCTATGTCAATGGCGGCATGCTATGTATAAAGTTCGTTTTTGTATATACTTTTTGCATTTTTGTACGTTTTTCTCCAGTATGTTTGTATTTTATTTTTGTTCAAAGGAAAGTTTATTTTCAGTAAAGAGGAAGAAAACAAGAATGGAGGCAAGGAATTTTTTTAGCCCATTTCCTGCAACCATGGTATTTCTTGGTGGTATCTTTCATTTATTTGGAAATGTAAAATATACATTCCCAATAGTTGACGAACATTAATGCAAATATAATTAATTAAAAACTAGGATTGAAAAAATTAATATATATATATATATATATTTATATGAATAAAAATAACATAAATCATTATATACCTACAACTTATTTCTCAAACAAATACACACAGAAAACAACAATGAAAACATCTAATGAGTTAAGATAAAATATAATTATCATAATTAAGAAACTAAAAGACTAAATAGATATGAACAGTTGGTCCCATAAATATTAATAATAAATATGGATAAACTTATTTATTTAACCTTGATGTCTTGAATTAAAAAAATATATATTTAAAATAATAAAATACAAATACACAAGAATTAGTCCATAAATATTAATAATAAATATGAATAATTTGATTTATTTAACATTGACGAGTTTAATTATTCTTTTTACCTTAAAAAAATCAAATACGGATATTACATACTGACGCACCCTATTTTAGGCGCCCAAATTTGACTAGTAAAACAGGGACATAGACTAATCCACCTTATGTTGTCATCCTATAAATGTCTTTAATTAATAATAGATATGAAAAAACTGACTTAATTAACATTTACGCCTTTAATTAAATTATTTTATTTTCTTTAAAAAATTAAGTTCATGGTTATCTTAAATTATTATATTTAATATTTGTATAGTATTGTAAGTTTTGATTCTATTTTTGAAATTTTTTTAGTTTTGTCTACCACTCTAGTTGAAGTAAAAGTTTAAAATTATCTCCATAAACACGTTTGTGTTGATAACGGGTCATTTTTTTTACCAAATAAACATGGATGAGTTATTATACCATATCACATGTTCATATCAATGTGATAAAATAAAATAAAAAGTAACAAGTTAATGTAAAATTTTGAGATTACTTTGACGATTCCATCTTAACAGTAACTTAGAATTTATTAAACAGTTGTGAATAGAAGAAAAAGAAAGAGAACCATGAGAAAAACAAGTTAAGTAGAAAGTGTATGTTAATTCTTTGGTTTGATGGAAAGACCTTGAATGAGAAGTCCAGTTTTCCACATGCCACCTTCATATTCATACATGGAGATCTCCATCTGGCCAGCATCTTTTTCAGAGGCCACAAACTCACCTACTCGAATCTCTATCCATCTTTCCCTTGACTTGTCCATTAAATTTTCCCTTTGCTCTTGTTTCCTCCCTCCAGGAAGAACAAGTCTAACATTTATAGGAATTTCCCACCCTTTAGCTGAATCTTTCAACATCACAATAAATGAGACTTGATACAAAACTCCTGGTGAAACCATTCCAATATCAAATTTCCCATGCACTTCTACCCAGCATACCTTTTTCAGTGTAGCCAACTCTATCATGCTACCACTGCAACACACGTAACAAGTTTATCTACCAAGTTTCTCTCAATTATGCATATATTTATATTTATAAATTCGTCTTATTTATAATTTAACAACATTATTACACAAAAACTTTTTATATATACTAGAAAATAACTTTTTTTCTAGTAATGAATGCTTACCTTTCTTCTTTCTTTTGTTCCCATGTCCAATAGTTTTGATTTTCTGCCCAGGTGATTGAGAGTGCTCTTGCATACAACACGAAACAGTTGCTGTTGGACTTCTTCTCTACCCAATATTTCTGTGCACAAATAATGTTAATCACACCAAAGATTGTTCAGTCAGTAAATCATAATCTTAAATCGAGTTATTATCTCAAACTCTAATTAACAGCACCAACATAAAGGATAGTTCAAATAATCATAAAACTTTTATGACTGATTTAACCAATATGAAAACATATCTTTTTGAATTTGGTTATTAAAGTGTAAGAGCTAAAAACCAATTTAAATTAAACTTCTCTTCTTAAAGACACTTCTTATAGACATGTCCATTTATACAAAGAGCTAACATGAACAAGTAACATGAAGAGAAGTTTAATTTGATTTATAAAAGTAATAGATTTATATTTTCTTATATTTAATATTTTTTTTATGTAAAATTTTCAATACAATTTTTTTATATCACAATATATATATATATATATATATATATTTTGAGTGTAGGGGAAATATTAAACTCAATTATCAAACAACTAATTTTTTAAAATATGTTTTGGATGATTGTAATACCATATTAAAAAAATAGAATTAAGTGTAATTCAATTATAAAAAAATCAGTTTATAAAGTAGATACTTTGAAACTAGATGACATTGAACTTGCCTTTGTTTTGTGAGCTAAGAACACCCCAGCATATAGCTGATCCAACAGGTTTCCCCAGTTGGAAGAATTAGCAACAGGAGAGTCTGCATCCTTGAGTATATGTTCATAGTTGTGTGGGATCGGTCCTTGAAAATTCCATGGTTTAACTGGCATCGAAGATTCAGTTTTGGCATTATTTACCATCTTTGTGGTATTCTTGGAGGATTTTGTGTTGCCTTCAGGCGACAACGACCACGATTCCCTTCTCGCAGGTTCATGTGGTTGTGGTTGTGGTTGTGGTTGTTGCTGTTGGTGGTGTTGTGATTGTAGCTGAAACTGTGTTTGTGATTGTTGTTCTTCCTGAGAGTGAGAAGCACCCATTTTTTCTTCTTCTACTTTCCTTCCTAATCTTCTAATTATATAAGGATTAGAACTTATTCTATGTTACCTCTCAGCCATTCTTATTGCTTCTTCTTTTTTTATTCCATATGCTCTATGATAAAGGAGAGATATATACAACTTATAACCACTTAAAGCTTTAATTAATAATTATTAAAGGCTGACATATGGTTGTAGAAATATGACAATATTCTTATCTATTATTTATTATCACATTTATTTTTCTTTCTCTCTTTTTCTTATCTCTCCTTGTTTAGGTCCGAAAACAATAATTTTGTTATTAAAACTTGAAATCCTCGTAAACTTGAAGGGTATATATCGAGAAAAACGAAAAAGATATTAGATTAAGAATAATTTGTGTGAAATTAATTACCTTTTTTTTTATATATTTGAGTCTAGAGTAAATATTTATGATGATAGTGTAATCTTTTTAAATAAATAAAAAAATAACAAGATAATTAAGTATGTTTTCGTAATTTGGCTTTAGACCATTTTGAAAATATCTATTTTGGAAACATAAAGTTTTTAAACATTTTTAATAAGATTTGTATTGAATTTATCTTGAAAGCTTTATCCGGAAAGCATAAGAATATTTTATAAAGCTGTCTGGAATGTCTTTAAGCAAGAAGTTCAATTAATGTGTTATATTCCTTCGTCGAAAGAATGTTAAAGACGATAGCTTCACATTTCTCCGTTAAAGGATAAACACACTGTTGCTGAAATTGATTTACTTGGGTTTTTTGAAAAGTTATAATCTTAAATAAAATAATTTTAGAAAAGTTCCTTTTATTTAAGTTATCAATCATGATTTTTAATTTAAATATTACAAATAAATACATTAAGAATGTAAGAACCGAGAATTTTAAAGACTTTGGAGTAGATAGATGTATGGGAATAATGAGTCTGAATGATTTATATTAAAATAATATTACTATATAAAGAAAAATTTTAAATGTTCGTCCCATTTTCTGATACAACCATTTCTTTCCAAATCTTCTTCTCTTTTCTTTTCTCCTCATTCTCTCTAAAAATCTCTCATCTTACTTCATCTGATTTTCAATCAGACCGAACTTAAGTAATCTTGGAGTCAAAAACATCATTTTCTACCGATCAAAGTCTTGTTTAGAGCTAGTAAGTCTCAATTTCTTGAGCTCTTGTGAGATTTCGAAACTTTTTGACACATGCAAGCTAAGTTTCTGGTTGCATGTGTTCATCAACTTCTTCTTCCCATTTCTGATCACATTTCTGGTCTTTTGGTGGTCTATCCTCATCAATCAGTGAGCTATAGGTGTTCTTGGGATTTTCTGGAAGTGTGAGCAAATTTCTGGAAGGGTAGAAGATTTCGTTCAATTAAGAGGTAAGGGAAGCTAGTTAATTTAATTGTCATTCTATGTATGAAATTACTGTTTGGATGGTTGCATGTGTGTGACTTGAATGTTTGATTGAATTGTGTTGAATTTGTGAATGTTGGAACCTGTGAACTGGTTGGAGTTTCTCTGCATAAGTGTCTGGTCTGTTCTGATCTTAAGGAAGTGGGTATACGAAAATGAGAGTTTGGGGTTGGGAGTGAAATCTGGTATGAGACTCTTTGGGATGATGTTAGAACGATTTTAGGTACCTTCGGATAGGCGTAAATGGGTATATGAATCATGTTTGGAGGATTAGAAGTTGGAAAGTTGTAGTAAATTAATGAAGATAGTTGTTGATCATAATTCTGCAGTTATTCTACAGAATTATGCAGATCGCCGAGTGTCATTCATTGACCTTTCGGCTTTCTTCTTGTGTTCGGTCCTAACTGAGTTCTACTTCTATAGAGCTTTTCAGTTAATGACCGATCGGTCGTACTAATATTCTGTTTAGTCATAGTAATCGGTCTTAGTGGGGTGTTTGGTCTTTTAGTAGCGATCGATCTTAGTGGGGTGTGTGGTCTCTTAGTAGCGATCGGTCTTAGTGGGGTGTGTGGTCTCTTAGTAGCGATCGGTCTTAGTGTGGTGTGTGGTCTATTAGTGCGGTCTGTAGTTTTCTTTGGCCAACCCTGCTTTTGCGTTCTGCGTCTTGTGCTTTGAGGTGGTGGAGGTTGAACGAGAAATCAGAAAGGCATTGGTGGGGTAGATGAGTTTAGGTTTGAGGGAGAGTGAAAGGAAGAGTGAGGATGATACCTTCCAAAGCATCGCCATTTTTGTGATTTGGGAACACCTGCAAGGATCCCACTATTCACTCTTTCTCTTCACTCATTCCTCAACTTCCTTCCTTGCTTCAGACCCCTAGAAACACGAAGAACCCTAAAATGGATAGTTGGAACCCTAAGAAAGGGGGAAAACATAAAATGAATCGATTATTCGGTGTGAAATGGAGATTGAACAGTGAGAATGGCGCTAATCGAAGAATCAATCGGTAGAATGGTGTTTAATCGGTGGAAAAGGTGAAAAATGGATTTTAATCGGTGAAAACAAAGGGAAAAGCGAAATGAAAGAGAAACCCTAACAGAGTATGAGGTTTGGTGTTGGAGGAGATGCGCAAGATAATGAAGACGATGATGATTTGGTGAAGAAGACAAGACGATGATTATTCGGTGAAGAAGACGAGACGAAGACGAATTGAGAAGACTGCAAAGTAGGGTAATTTCCTTCGTGGAGTGAAGATAAAAAATCGATAAAAAGCCCTATACGCCTCGGGTCTGGGGGAAACCGAGGCCTAAAAGGCTCTTGTACTTCGCTCTACTGCCTCGGGTCTTATTGGAACTGATACTGTAGGTCAATTTCAAAAAGTTGTCAGTGGAAGACTCAAAGTTAGGTGGAAAACAATAGAACATTACGCCTTGGTTTGGCCATTAACTGAGGTAATTTGACCTTTATGCCTCGGTTCAAGAGGAATTGAGGCCTATAAATTCGTTTAAATTGTAAAAATGCCATCGTCTTTACATATGCTTCGATTTTCTGGAAACCGAGATATATTACCCGTGTTCTTTCCCGCATTTTGCACTAGTGGAAGGAGAATTCCAAGGAGGAATGTCTCAGTGATTTGTTATCAATTTGGTGGTAAAGTATGAATATGGACAGAGAAATCCACGACGTTCATCCTGACATTCTAATGATTACCAAGTCTCAAGTAGAAATGGGTAAGTCATGTCATGAGAATAGCAAGAGGTCCTAGCCTATAGAGTATCTTAGGTGAGTTATAACGAATTAACCCCGGGTGGCAGCTGAGGGAGTTCCAGTTACTACACCCCTGGACGCAGGAACAACCTCAAGCTACATATTCATACAATCCGGATGGTCAAGTCAAGTGTTCGGTCATTGCCTGTAACGTATGGTCGGTCATTTTATGCTTGAAATGTTCGGTTGACACATGCTTATGTATTTGTTTAATTCACATGATTAGTATAATAAATTAAATTACTCTAGCTTACCCTTTCTTTTCTATGGCTTGTCTTTGTGTTTGTTTCTCTTTTGCGATGATCACCTGAATGGTGTGAGCTTAGGGATACAACTTTTTTAGTTGACTCATCTGAAGGTTGTTGGTATAGCAGCGATATAGGAGTATTTCGGTCTTCAAGTGAAGAATTTAGTTCTTCATAAAAGTATAGTTCTGTTCTTTCCTTATCAATGTAATATTTCATTTAGTAAATTTTATATTACTAAATTGGGATGTTACAAAGAATACAAATTGATTAGGGTAAAAGCATTCTTAAAAATATTTTTATATAACATTTTTTTAAAACACAATAAAGTTCAATTTGTTCATATAGATAGAGTGATAGAGTCGAAATGGAAGAATAACTAAAAAAAGTATATGATGAACTACAATTATAAACGAACAACTTAACTTTGAAATCATTAATATAAAATAAAGCTTCAACATCGCGTTCAATGTCAAAAAACAAAAAAATCAACATTAAAAATGATTGGTATCATTTTTGTAAATAAAAATTTAATTAAAACGTTGAAATTTAGACTTTTCTGAGGTCAATTGGTTATTGGATGTTGCAATTTTCAAGTTTTGAAGTCATATTGAGTAAATTTCACTTAAATATTTGGCACGAAGGTGAAATGACTCAGGTATGATGTTGAATGTCCTAGTTTCAGACGTCAAAAGGCTATAAGACGTCGAAATATCACTTTTCAGATGTTATATATTAGTGAATTCATTAAAATAATTTAGGCGAGAGGTTGAAAGTTCATTCACTTTATCTTTGCGTGCGACTCTCTTCTCTACTCAAACCTTCCTTAGACGAAGCTTTTGGCACCAACACATATAATCTTTCTTTCATTTTATACAAATGCTTATTGATTAACTATCTTAGATATTATTTTCGTTCGTATTGACCTATTGGTTTCGTGCATAGGTACTCTTTGGATCATAAGCGCATTTTCTTTTCTCCCTCACTAACGACAACAATTTATTTTCACAAAACCCCCTTCAAGAAGGTTAATTTTTGTTTTGAAGAAGGTTGAACTTGTTGATATTGATATTGTTAAACTTATTTTTTATATTGTTAATATTGATATTATTGAACTTGGTTCATACACGTTATACATCCAAACTTATGGTAAAATTTAGAGTATATTCAAAACAACTTCAAATTACTTGAAAATTAGTTCAAAACACCAAAATATCATGAGAAACCCACACAAAAAAATTATAGATCTCGAAATTCAAAATCTAAGTATGTGAAATACTTTTACAAAGTTTGGATAAAACAAAAAAAAAATTGACGAAAATAGAAAAACAACCTTTTTTAAAAAATATAGAAGAAACATTCAGGCTACATGATTGAAAATTTTTTAATACTACTAATCAACCAACCAGAGAAAATGTTATGGTTGCTCAAAAGATATGTCACAATTGACTTTCTAAATAAATTTTATATTTCATAGATACCCAAACTAAGGGGATTTTTTCCTTGAAATAGGAGTTTTAAGGAAAGGTAAAAAATATCCAACAAAAAATAATAAGCATAGCTATCAAAACCAAAAATCACAAGTTAATACTACTGATATATAAAATCACTTGTGATAGCTTTTGTTTATAGTTGGTATTTTCATACTTCAATTTTGGATATATAAAATTTCAAAATTGAACATTTGTTGATTTTATGCTTTTAAGATCTCGTAAAATTATAAAAATAATCACTATTTATTAAAAAAAATAAAAAATTGATTAATATGAAAAAAGATGATGTTGATTGACGTCAAAAATATAATAATTTTTTATTTTCAATGTTAATTAACTTTGAAAAATAATAATTTTTGACGTTAATTAAGGTTTTTTTTTCAAAGTTAATTTAAGATTCTCGATATAATGTTAGTGTTTTTTTGACATTAAAAATCGTAAAACAATGACATTAAAGTTTTTTTTACTAGTGAATGTTATGAAATTATTAAAGAAACATGGAAATCTAAAACGTGATAGTCATAAACAAGAAATTCAACCTACAAAGGAATAAAAGAAATCAAGAATAATGTTAGAAATTTAAATAAATTAAGATAAATTAGTAAGAAAGCATGATCAAGAATATGAGTATAATTTATATTTTTGCTATTTTCAGTTTTCGCATTATAGGGTTTAGTACAATGATTTTTGTCACCCTTAAATTACAAAATAGAAAACCTATATATAGTTAAAACTAACAGTATCTTTGCACTTACTTTTTTTGAAAGAAAAAAAAAAGCTCATTTGAAGATTTGCTTCTTTTTTTTCGGAGGGACACGTCCAACATGCATTTTCAAGTGTTCCACGTTCTTATATAATGGATTTATTCGTAAGGATGATGATCCCTCCACCTCCTCAACTTTTTTTATTTCCCAAAATTATCCTTATGTTAAAATTTTGTTACTTTTACCATTTAGGATTTTATAATATATTTGAAAACTCTAATTTTACACACCTGCACCCCACTACCACATCTTTCACGGATTTTTTCTTCTCTTTCCATTTTCGTTTGAGTTTTTCTTCTTCTTTCTCTTTCTTTTCGTTTATTCTTCTCTTCCCAATTGCTTCCATTGCTGTTGATTCCTGGTGTGGAAAAAGCGAATACACAGGAGGTGGTGGTCGCGGCGAGTACACTTGTGGTGGAGGCGAGTACACCGGCAGTGGGCGCGGAGGGGAACGGGGGAAGTACAACGGCGAGTACAATTGGTTGAAGCTCACATCAACACCGTCAAGTTGTTCAGCAACCCTATCTCCTCAGGGAAGCACGACCTGAAAGCGTTGTTCATCAGAATAATCTCGTTCAACCCCTTCATGTTGTCGATTCCAGTCGGCATGCAGCCATGGAAGCGATTGTTGGCCAACACGATCAGGGACACCGGCGAGTTGCCAAACTTATCCGGCAGGTCGAACACGAAGCTGTTGTCGTTGATGAAAATGACGTCGAGGTCCTTGTCGAAGAGCTCCTTAGGGACCGTGCCTTCTGAATTTACTGTTGCAAGCTTTTGAATTCAAAGTCGCTACTGTACTTGCATGCTTGTTTTCAATTTTGTAAATTGAATTAGAGTACAAAGCATTTTGAACAATGAAACAAAGTTTGCCCGAAAGAAGAAAAATTAGGATGTTCTAAGGAAGCAGAGAGGGGAGGATGTACGGAACGGAGTTGACTGACTTGGCTCGACAGGTCAACGACGCTTCAGGGAAGAGGCAGCGGTTACGACAATCGACGCTCTAGACGCTCCTCGACGCTCCTCCACACCACGATGGCAATGGAAGCTTTCAAACAAAAGAAAAACGGGGAAAAAACAAAACGTAAAAGAAAGGAAAGGAAGAGGGGAGGTGAAACGGAAATGGGGAAAGAGAAAGAGAGTTTCGTGGGTGCTGAGAAAGGAAAGAAAGAGGGGAGGTGAAACGGAAATGGAAAAAGGGGAAGAAATTTTTGTGGGTGCTGGGCAGAAAGTAAATAAGGATTAGGGTTTCAAAATATTTAAAATAGGGTAAAAGTAAAAAACTTTTTATCTAAGGATATAATTAAAATTAAAATAACGTGAGAAGGTGGAGGAAAAATACAGTAGTGGTGGTGGTAGAGGGAATAACACTCCATTTGTAAATAATAAAAAGTAATTTTCCGATATATATATATATATATATGATCCATAAAAGTCACAACACATATAATAACGTGTGAATTCATCAGAGTATTTACTAAAATTCAATATATTTGACTCATTGATTAAACTCGTTGATACTAGCAAACCTTAAAAACTGAGTTTTATAATTGATTTTTAATTGAAGTTTAGATAATACCAATTGGATAAATATAAGTTAACACAATAACTTTTGTATTAAATATACTAAAAAAAAGAGTTAAGATTAAATGTTTTAATTGAATAAAATGTAAGTTACTTAACGCTGTCATTCAAAACCGTATTTATATATTTATTTTAATTTGTGTGTATCAAATTATTCTAATCAGACATTAACATAAATATTAAAAATAATTTCAAAAAATTTCTTTTTAATTTTCTTTTAAAATTAACCTTTGATAGTTGGTTAAGTCAATTCTATCATTATGCAAACTTAATTAATCAATGTTAATATGATACTAACACAAATATCTATTTATTACAAAAATTAAAAACAATTTTACATTTTTTAAATTTTAAAAAAGTAATCTTTTATGATCGTTTTAGATTTGTTTTATTTGATACCGTTACGGTAAGATTCAAGAAAATAAGGGTTTTAAAAATAAAGTAGTTTTGAGGCTTTGGGTTTTTGTTTAGAAATTCTGAGTATATACTTTTATTAGAACATAATTATTATGTTATTTCTTTGTTTTTATATTTTTGCCTAGGGACAAAAGGGTCTTTTGTAGAAATTAATTAAGGGGTGGTTTGGTGTTTATAAACCCTATAAACTCTAAATCAAAGAGAGAAAACAGAGGAAGAGAGGAGATTAAAATTTTGGAAGAAGAAGAGAAATAGCGACATGAAACTCTTAGTGTAAAGGAAGTTTGTGGTAATTATGATTATTTGTGGTTATTGTTGGGTAAGAGTTTGTTCATGAATGAGCATAGGGTTTACGTATTTGTTATGAGTTTTCCCTATGAATGCATTATGTATGTTTTGTTGAGTTATCCTAACAAAGAGTTTGATGCTAAAGGAGAACAAAGTTATGATGCTTGGGAGTTTCCATGCAAATATATGTTGTAAGTGTTGGGTTATTGGGCTCCCTTCTTATGTTGATAATAGGCCAAATAATGTGGATCATTATGTCTCACTTTGTTTTATGGAGATGAGTTAGATTAGTAGGACACATTAGAGTCATTTGAAGAGAGAGAAAAGCAAGTGAGAGACAAAGAAAGAAAAGAAGTCAATCCCGCATAACATAAAACTTGCACTATTGTTTTCGTCGTTGTGAAATCGTTCACTATTGGAACGGGCTGAGTTTTGGACAGTGGGTTCCAGACGTATAGTTCTTCATTCTAACCGTTTGGATCGTCAATCATGAGGTCTAGTTTGGGAGAAAACAACCTCACATCAACACTAGTTTGGAAGAAAACAACTTCACATCAACAGCTCTGTTTTGGAGAATTTCATAAAATTTGCAATTGTGTTTTCGTTGTTGTTTAGTCGTTCACTATTGGATCAGACTGAGTTTTGGATAGTGGGTTATAGACATATGGTTCTTCATTCTAAGCGCTTGAATCGTCAATTAGAGATTTAGTTTGGGAGAAAATAATCTCGCATCATCAGTTCTATTTTGAAGAATTTTCATCTCTTGATTCTCATTTATAAGCATTAATATGTTTAGTTTGTTTGGCTGATTGAAAACTCTACTTGGTGTTTTTATTGGAGACTCTTTTTCATCCTATCATTAGGGGTATAACATGTCAATGATTGGATTTGGATGATCCATGTGATGTATTATATGTGTTTGAGTATGTTTACGTGGGTGTATGATGCTTGAATGCATGTATGATGTGTTAATTATGTTTCCACATGATTTAGGGTTGATGTATGTATGTTTGAATGCTTGAATCATGTCCAGATATGTTTCGATTCGACAATAATCGATTATCATTAGTTATAATTGATTATCTGCGCGTTGGTTTTGAGTGTGGTTTCGAGAATAATCTATTATCTAGGATGATAATCGATTATCCTTTCCTACATGTATTTCTAGGCAAATTTTACTGGGATAATCGATTAACTTAAGTGATAGTCGATTATGACAGTTCATTTTAGTGAAAAATGACGAATTTGATGAAAAATGGACGTGAACCAAGCTTGAGGAGTTGTGGAACATGATGATAATAAGAGATTGATGTTAGCGGTTATGATTAAGGTCAGTTTGACTTGTGGTTGAGAGTGAAGTATAAGTGAGTGTTGGGATGTACCTAAGTATGTGGTTGATGAACATGAGAGTGGAGGATAAGTGTACTTGTTGTACGTAGTAAATCCTAGTTCTATCTGCGAATAGGTGCTTTCTTTTGCCTTGTGTGCATTGGAAGGAGATGATATGTAGGGAAGGCTATAGGTGGGTTGTAGGAGCGGCTACAGTCGGTGAGGTAGGGTATAGGAGTGAGATGAACTCTTTCCACTATAATATTATGGTACGATGATGGTCATGGTGTTGTTCATGACTGGATAGTCATGATGATGGTGTATCTATGATGATGATCATGGTACTTGAGATGCTCCAAGTTATGTTATGTTGATAGTGGTGCTACTATAATGGTTATAGTAAGTAATTAGCATGGGTGCTAATGAGTGGATAGACCAAGGATCTATATGTGAGATGTTAGTAATGACATCAATGGTTAGAGATCAATGATCGATGATCCAAATTCGAGGATTGGGGATCGAGGATCGAGTAATTCATTATGATTGAATTGTTTATGTTAGAGGATTAAGAATCCTATTGTTATTACTATTATATACGCGGTGTTTGATTATGGTTGATATATACAGAAGGTATGAATTTTGTTGTGTGTTTGATTAGGTTGATATAATAAAAAAATATGTATCTTATTGTGTGTTTGATTATGGTTGATATAATCAATATGTATGTATCTGGTTGTTATGATTGTTTTATATGTAGTTTATTTCAAAATTTTTTTTGTGTGTCGCAATAATCGTATAAAGAAAGAGTATATGATATGATATGACAATTAATATATAATTCCTATAAATCTGTCATCATTAATTCCTGTGACAATGACTTATTTACCTAAGATAAAAAAAATAGATAGACTTTGCATAGCAGTAAAAAAATACATAATAATAATAATAATAATAATATAATAATATATCTTGCAAGGAGTCTAGACTAGATTTTGTAAAAATAAAAAAGATAAAATGTATGTTTGAATTTCCTAACTTGGTCGGATTTTGGGTAAAACATGTTCAGTTAGTTATAGAAAAGCAAAGTGTAGGGCTTCACAGGCAATAAAAAAATGGCGACAAGAATAACGCCGGCATATATGTGAAATATAATACGAATTTAGCATGATTGAACCTTGAATTTGATTCGCATCTTCTGTAAAAGGATGCAGTCATAGGTTTGACTTATAACCTAATTGGTTCTTGAAATAACTTGTCTAATTCGTTTTCCACCCAGCTTCCTACTTCATAGTCCTCATTTCTCTAGAACAACTCACTTAATCTGCCCCACATCAATTTCCTCGCTACATACAACAAAAACTAATTGTTTTAGTTCCTACGTAGCACACAAGAAGCCGGAATACGCTAAAGCACAAAAATGTGGCCCTTATCTCTTCATAATCTAGCCATAAATGCCTACACATTTATGTTCAGAGCAACCAAAGTCGTGACCTAAGAGACCATGTCGGCATGGTTGAAAAGTCTCATATATCTTGTAAGGTGAATTAAGGATCTAGCTTGAAGGGAATTGCAGAAGAAAATGGCGAGGTTGAGGGTGTTGTCTGAGCTTGACACAGCAAGAACGCAGTACTATCACTTCAAAGCCATCATCATTGCAGGGATGGGGCTCTTCACCGATGCCTATGACCTTTTCTCAATCACTCTCATCATCAAGATGATGGGAAGGATATATTACGACCACCGCAAGGGCGACGACCGCTTTCAGACCCCGCCGCTGGTCACCTCCGCCCTCGTTGCTACCGCGCTTCTGGGCACCGCCGTCGGTCAGCTCCTCTTCGGAAGGCTCGGCGACCTCAAGGGGCGCCGCCGAGTCTACGGATTCGCCTTGCTGTTGATGGTCTTCAGCTCCTTGGCCTCCGCCTTCTCCATTTGCATAAGAAAAACCTGCGTTTTCGTCACTCTTGGCTTCTTCAGGTTTCAAAATCTTAACTTCCTCAAACCCATACAAAACCTCTTTACATTCATAATCTTGGTCTCCCTCCCAACATTTATGTTGGTCTTTCTACAATAAACGATACAATTCATATATCAAAAGGTAGACTTTCTCACATCAAACTTATAACGGGTATAGTAAGTGATTGCCTTCGTTCAGAAAGTCGACTTTCATTAATTGTTTCAATTATTGTAATTCAATCTGGTTGAAGATGTTTTTAGCATGTTTTTATTGATAAATAGTGGTGATTAGAGAAATGTTTGGTTTGAGTTTATGATGAGAATGGGTTATATGTTTTAGGTTTATGTTGGGGCTGGGGATTGGTGGGGACTACCCTCTGTCTTCAACGATAATGTCGGAGTTTGCGAACAAGAAGACACGAGGGTCGTTCATAGCGGCGGTGTTTTCGATGCAAGGGTTCGGCATATTGGCGAGCTCAACCGTGACGGTGGTGGTGTGTTCCATTTTTCGTGCGGCGCGTCGAAGTCGTCGGAGGCTGACGTTGCATGGAGGTTGATACTGATGCTGGGTTCCGTTCCGGCAGCCATGACTTACTACTGGCGCATGATGATGCCCGAAACTGCCAGGTAGTTACCTGTCTCCATTGACTATTTTCACTTTTCACAAATTCACACTTTTTAATTTTAGTAATAATAATAATAATAATAATAATAATAATAATGATGATGATGATATAATTTTTCTTGCGTCCAACGAAAATGAGATAAATATAAGCTGTGTCCTGTGTATTTAATCAATTGCCTATTTTGGTGAGTGAGGAAGCATACAACCAAAATTTGACAAAGACAAACCGGTGATGATTCTAGTTGAGTTTCTTTCACAATAAATGTGTAAATAAGAAGAAAGACAAAAAAAAATAAGTGGTGTGGAATGAAGAGAGAGAAAATAAATAAATTATAAAATATGAATATGTAAATTCTAGTTGATTGAATGAGAGTGCACATGATTGGCTACATGACAAATAAAATTGTTTTTCTCTTCTTTGTTTCCCTCTATTTCTTTTCTTTCTTTCAAGAGAAAAAAAAATGGAGTATTATTATTCAGGTGTGCATGTTGAAAATGAAGCATTCACTAATCAAGGAGATTACACTATAAAAGAATGCCAGTTACAAAACAGAAATTCCTAATTGCATCCAATAAAAGTGAGAAATAATATTAAATAAACATTTTCTAGTATTTATAATAAGCAAGCTAGTTTTTTTTAGAATAATAGTGGTAATTCTTGTAACTCCGTACCAAATCATCTAAGTACAGTACTTTTGTTTTCTTTATCGAAGTCAAACATTTCGGAAATATTCATAAAATAAAATTGGCATGATTTTTACTTCCCATGACGATAACCCACCAGGTAACAGTTGGGCTGTGGGCAGGGGATAGGATATGATAACAAACACAAACATCGTAATACTAGGTTTAAAATAAGGAATTAAATATCCATTACAAAATCGTTTACAACGTTACTCCATCATCTTCTTATAAAGTAAGATTAAACTCATTTATAAATTGAATTAGATTTAAACTTAATCTTAGACGCTATCAAAATATATTATAAATCTATGCTCACTAGTGTTAGGTGGGAGAAGGTGTAATGAAAAGAATATATCATATGTATTAAGATTATGGACCATTATAATAATTATTGTTTGAAAGCGAAAGGAGAGGTAAATGTGGAATAACTTAAGTATAAGTCTAAGTTTTAAGTTTTGTATTGATGATATCAATTTATAAACTTCATTTTTTTT
>NC_142166.1:269944-319944 GCF_029865625.1 Vigna umbellata
AAATCCTTTTTTTTTTATTGGAAAGCTCTGATTCTAAACCACCTAAGAACTCTAATTGAACAAAGCATTGAGAAACGTTGTTTCCTTTCAAGGGGACAGTACATTATGAGATGACCTAACAGAAGAAACTGGGTGCAAAAATTTTCTAAAATTTGACCTTGTCAATCATATATAAATGCATGGTACTAAAATTTCATTGAAATACTTTTGATGTGATTTAATGTATTTTGGTGCAATAAGGACCCACAAGGGGCTGCATATATGCTTTCATTTTAGCACACAATCGCACGTGAAGAGCTTCCCAACCCCTTAATTTCTTTTGACATCAACTATATATAGTTAATACCACTCCACCATAAAGTTTATTCAAAGTTTTGCACATCCCAACCATATAATGCTAAGATGGCCGACTAACCCACGCCAAAACTTTATTAAAGCTCTTAGACATCATTTAAGAACACTCACCCTTTTGCTTTTGCAATCTTTTTCGATCAATACCAACAGTGCGAACAAATATCATCATGTGGAACAACAGTCTTGTCAAATTTCCACCCCAAATGAATTTTAAACAGTAAAAGAGATTGCTTTGCCAAATTGTGGAGATTAATTAACATCGAAATTCGCATGTATAAGTAGCCATGTTGGATTTTTCCTATTGAAAGTCTCATGTCGTAAAAACGTTAATTATCATCTTATAAATATGTTTTTGGGGATTGAATTAGTAATTAAAATCAACTTCTTAAAATTGTATATAATTTTGAGATATAATTTATTCTAGTGAAATTTATTTGTTTAATCTATTGTTCCATTCGTTATCAAGATTATTATCAAATTATTCATTAATATCTATTGAAAGTTTCATAATGACTAGTGATAAGAACAATTTAAAATATACAAGTGAATGCAAATCTTATCTTACAAACGAGTTTTATGGGATTGAGTTAGGCTTAAAGTTCACCTCTTGAAATGGTATCAAAGCTATGGTTAAAGTATATCCTATTGATATTTGTTGTTTGTTCGACATATGTATATACCTCGACGTCAAGGGGTGTTGGAAGTTCCACAACAACTATATAAGTAGGTGCAAACCTCACCTTACAAACCAATTTTGTGGGATTGAGTTAGGCTTAAAATCTATCTTTTAAAAATATATAATCTCACCTTTAAGATATATACATCTTATATATAATCTCACCTTTAAGATATATACATCTTGAAATAAGAGATACGTTAGAAATCTCACATCAAGTAAATATAAAACCAATTTATAATACAAAAATATAATCTTTTTTACAGGTTAGTTTTACAAACTTGAAAATTAGGTTTAAAATTCATTCTGTATGAACAATGCTATTTGTTTTATTGATTTCAAAATTGTGAAAATTATAGATGTTGTTTTCATGGCATTCAACATTTCTGGGTAGAAATAAGAGATTGCAATGGGAGTCAAAATAAATAATAAATGAGGATTGTCTCTCCATATAATAATAGAGATCCTGGGGATTTGAAAGACCATATCCTTAAAAAAAATGAATTCTTGACTACATAAGAACCAATTGAAAAATATAGATGGCAGTTGTGCAATAATTCTTAGACCACTCTCAATTAAGTTCAAAATATTGATATGTACTGAGATAAGCATGAAGAAAAATAAATGTGCTAAAGCATTAGTTAGCAATCAAATCTGTGCTATGAGAAAACTCTAAAAATGTCTGAAGACGCTATTAATTAGCTTGTACTTCTGGAATGTTTTCTTCTGACTGTTATTACTTTTTTTTTTTCTGGAACTAAATATGAATTAGATTGGTCATCCTAGGTTTGATGAAGTCATTATGTTTTTCAAGTAAACCATCAAAGATTGCATCGCTGTGATCAAACAAGATGATAATGGGAATGGTGCGTGTTACTATTTGTAACATGTGACAAGTAGAAGGAATAAGGGGGTGTTTATCATAACCATTTTTTTTTTCTAACTTTTTTTTTATGAAAAAGAATAAGTACAAATAACGCAATTCTAAAAACATGTGACATTTGCATCAAGTAATAGAAAGTTTTTTAATATATTTTGTGAGCTATTTTGGTATGAGAGACAGATTTTCAAACTGGGATATCAAATTTGGTGGGATGAGTATTTAGAATTGGTCAAAGTTTCGACTTTAACAAAGATGTTGGGTGCAAGACTCACTACCACCTTCGCAAATACCATGTCTTGTCCCTTTCAACTGAAAATATAGTTGTCATCTTGTTGAAGAGGTTGAAGACAAATGCATTATATAGTTTCTTCTTAATAAGATCGAGATTCGATTTAGTTAGACACTTGTATATAAAGGAGAGGAATCAAGTCTGTTATCATTTTCTAATAACGTGCTTATGTATACAGAAAATAAATTAAGTCATTAAGTTGTAATTATACACTTCCGTATATAGATTATGTAGGTTAGAAGAAGTAAGTGGATATGAAAAGCGAGAAAAATAAACTGAGAAGTAGAATTGAAATAGAGTGGTTTGGTCGAAAGAAAATAAAGAGAAAGTTAATTTTTAAAAACAATTTAATTTGAAATTTTTCTTACTGTTTTTACTGTTGTTATTCTTGTTAATATGTTTTTTTTTATAATTTCATGGTTCTTGTTGTAATTTTATTTATTATTAGTGAAACACAAGAGCCTTACGCTTATTAAGAAAGATATGTCATTACAGTTTATTATTATAATAATTAATTATTAAAATAAAAAATATTATATATAAATATGTGTATATATAAACACCTTTCTATGCAAATTCTTTCTTGGCGCGTTGAAATATATACTGAAGTGAGACCTACTAATCAATTTCTTCGCTTTTACTCTTTTTTTTTCAACATTGTATTAATCAATGCATAAATGAGTTTGAATGAGAATAAAATTAAAAATAAATAAATAAAAGGTCAACATTCTGAGGGTTTCTTCTAGTTTTTTATTTGGTCCTACATGTAAAGTTCATCTCTGCATCATATAGAATTTTCAAATTTTCAATTTGATTTAAAGTTCCTTTTGAGGTGTTCAGAGTCTAGTGTTTAGTTGTTAGATGTAGCAAAACCTATTACACATAAATGAACTTGAAATGATCCGATTTTAATTTCGATATATTTTTTTGTTCATTACAAAGTATTTTCTTTTTTATAAATTTCATTTTTGTTAAAAACACATTTTTATTATTATATTTGATAGTAATATTTTTCACTATCGTTATCATTTATGATGGACCCACACTTCAATTTGAATCACATATATATGTCCAACATGATTCTTGGTCAATACTTTACTATACTTTACTATATTTATTAATAAAGTATCTGATCTATAAAGCAGTAATAGTTTATAATTCTTATATTGACAACTTTAATAAAATTCACAAAATAATAGTCATATATTTTTAAAAATTAAAATACACTTTTCAATATATATATTACTATCGCGTTTTATCATTCTAAAAATAAACATGACGGCATTTCAGTATCATCGTACACGTATTATCATTCATGCTATAAATTTGATTATTATTAAAAGTATTTTGTCAAAATATATTTAATATTCTTTTTGCATTATATTCAAATAAATTTTAAAAGAAAAAAAAATATTATACCAAATAGTACCTATGCTTTTCGGCCCAATTTTTTAGGATCCAGCCTGATTCCTTTCCCATGTCATACGAAAACATTGGTCAATTGTCATTTGGTCAAAGTTTTTTAACTTAATAAGTAAGCTCAGATAATTTTTTATAACCTTACTAATTTATTTTGACACTGAAAAATTACAAGCAAGGTAATTTTTAAAATAAAAAATTTATTATTTATTGAAATATTTGACGTTTACAACTGAAAAAAAAAAATCCCAAATGAAGCCTACCTTTTGCGAAGTTTATAAACTCTTTCTATCCCAAAAAAATTCTATATTTCTATATTTCTAGAAACCATAAAATTTATTCTTACACATTATAGTACTTATCAAAACATCCTATCTAAGTCTTTACCTTTAATTCAATTTTCAAACACCTCTATTAAGATAATACAATTTATGTGTGAAAATCTTCTTAAATCAGCAATATCTCCAACCAACTTCTTACATTCACGTTGAGATGTGAGAATCAAAGGTATTGAAATAGTAAAACTTGCGCCTAAATATTAGAAAGTGGGTTTAAGCCTAACTCAACCCCACAAAACCAGTTTGTAAGGTGAGATTTGTACCTCACTTATATATATATATATATATATATATATATATATATATATATATATATATATATATATATATATATATATATATATATATATATATATTATAAATTGACCTTATCTCTAGCCGAGGTATAGACATCTCGTGCGTGATAGTAGAAATTAATGGGTGGTCCGATAACGGCCTAACAACGGGTGGAAACAGAAATGTCCACTTAGAACTCGTTAGGATAGACTCTAAACCATGATTCTGATATTATATTAGAAAGTAGGTTTAAGCCTAACTCAACCCCACAAAACCGGCTTGTAAGGTGGGTTTGCATCTCACTTATATATTATAAATTGACCTTATCTCTAGTTGATGTGAGACTTCCAATACTAAATCTCAATATACAATCTCAATATACAATCTCAATAAAATATCGTTTTTGTATATATACTATAAATTATTTCTATTTTATTAATTTTATTTTTAGTCGACATGAAATCATTAATAAATCCTCTTAATCTTACCGTGAACATGAAAGTTATAAAATTTTCAATAATAAACAGTATTATATATCCAAATTTTGACTGAGATAAATTCAATACGACTAAATCAAGTTAATAAAAATTTAAAACAAAGAAAATTAACGTGAAATTAAATTTAATAATATGAAGTAACCTATCTAATTAAATAACAACTATATTTTAAAAAAAAATGTTCTACTAAAATAACGTTTTTTATTTTTCGAACTTTTAGAAGTGGAGAATATTCTGTCTTCCTTTTCTTGGAGGTTCTCATACTGTGAACACATAAAAAAATGTTCTTGATTATTGAGTTTTAACAGGAAAAGAGGAATCGAACTAGTTTTCTAGATGTTTCTAAGTTGTACTTTCAACTTGTTGATTTTGGCCATGATCGATACGAATAATTTCCAAATTTTGCTAAATCTGATGAGCATAATCAAAGCCAGCCATGCAAAGAACGAGAGGTTTAAACATGGTCACATGGAGCCAAGAAAGTAGCAAATATTCTTCTGGTTCCCTTTTCAGATACCACTCTCATTTAATTACAACCATCTTTCAAAAACTTTCACTGAAACTATCAAATTTTAAATCACATCGTATAGAAGATAATCACTTTATATAATTCTTTACAAGTGTAGGTCACAACTTTTTAAAATACTTAGAAGTTGAAAACAATTGAAAAAATCAAGAAATCTGCGAAAAACTAGAAAACATTAATAGTGTATGATGAATAGTGAATCAAATACTGTATTTGTCTAAAACTAATGAGTGTGTTCTTATCTTTGGTGCCAGTTTAAAGCAACTCGTTTATGCAAAGTCTATTAGGAAAATGTCCAACTAGAGGACCCACATTTGCTCATCTTCAATTCATAGGATATACGTCCAAACTTCAACTACAAGTCCAAATTTCCATACCTACCGACCCCAATTAACCTAAAATTCAATATTTTGGATCAGTTCTACGTAAATTTTCAAACCAGTGTTGTGTATTCCATGCTCAAAATAATAGGGTTGGACAAAAATGGTTCTCTTTCCTCCTTTTTCCTCCACGTATCGTTTCATTTTCATGCAATGTCTTTTTCCTGTAGTTTTACAGGAATGGATAAAGTATACTAGAACACGTCAATGAAGAATACACAATGTTCTTCAGGGTGTCAGAACTGTTTGGGGTTACATGCATACAATTACGTACTGTATGATCCTATTAACTGGATCTTTGGATTCTTCATAACGACAATTAGAAAGATGCATGGTGATTTATATCGATATGTTTTTTATTGTGTATTTGGTTTGAATGTTTTTTTTTTTACAAATTCTCTTACTTATAAATAAAATATTAAATGGTGTTTATTTTCTATTTAAGATTTTTCATGAACTGTGTAAATTTCAACGGTGAAAGAAAGAACAGAGTTTTTAACCATCGTTTTCTGAAAATGATGGAGCTGACAAACGTGTCAGAGCTCAAATACGAGGAAGAGATGGCCACCACTGAGTCCAGTCCTCTCTGACAACTCCCAGAAGAAACAACACCGAAGAAAACAACAGAAAACGGAAAAGGATGTGGTTAATCAACTTTTCAAATATTAATTATTTATTAAACACACTTCAATTTATAACTTGAAAAATACTAATTAGTAAAATTAATTAATCATTATATTCCTAGCCATTGGATTCGTAACCGTCAATAACTATCTCTACGCAAGATTGACCTACACTGACTTGCATATGGTCTAAATGTACGATGTTCTGCTGCCTTTTTATTTATTAAAATGGATACTTTACTTTCAAAATTACTAAAATGTTATACTTTTTTTACAAAATTACCTGAATAATTGGAAATTTCTTAAACAAAATTGAACTTTGGTTTTGTGAAAAAAGAAAATTGTCCTTTTAACTTGTCAAAAAGTGTAAAATATTACTAAATTATTTTCATGAAACTGAAATGACTTTGTTAAGGTGAACTTAAATAGTACATGCAATTTTTAATATAAGAAAAAAATATGTGCGTTGTCCAAATTAAAAAATAGTCAAATATTAACTAATTAATTTCATGGAACAACATAGTGTGTGTGTATATATTGTATTTTAATGAAACAACATGAAGAAATTATTAAAAAGCTCCTAATTTAATATAAACTGTATTTTAAAGTTAGTAATGTCAATTTATTGAAAATTGATATGTTAAATCATTCTACAGCCGTTGTCATTTATAAACAAAGAAAATTAACTTCACAAGAAATCCAAGTAATTAGTTAATCCCATTACATGTTAGTAATACTTTTCTAGAAGTATCTGCGGGCACCGTGGGGCAGAAAAAGGACACACGCGACGAGCAGCGCGAGTGGTGGAATCTGAGGGTGGGCCTGCACTTTGCGACAACCCTAGCAAGTGAGTGTGTCGAAGAGAAGGGAGAGCCACTCGACCTTCCATCTTCATCTCACGACACGTGCCGACGCGATGTGCTGGGCCACTCTCCTTTTTCGCAAAGTCGCACACGTGGGGTACCCTGGGACCCACCTCACTTCTCCAATCCCGCTATTCATTAGTGCGTTTCCAAATCCTACCACTGGCTTCATCTCAACCGTTCCTACTCCTTCTCGTTCTAAAGCAAAACAAGATAAGGAATATGTTAACCTGCACGTGCCTCTATTGTCTACTTTTCCCTCCTTCGCTTCAGGCCCTTCGATCAAACTTTTAATCTTCCTCCTTTTCTTTATCTTTCGGTTCATTATGTTGCCAACGCTC
The DNA here is from genome assembly GCF_029865625.1 of Vigna umbellata. NCBI lineage: Eukaryota > Viridiplantae > Streptophyta > Magnoliopsida > Fabales > Fabaceae > Vigna > Vigna umbellata. The sequence continues at coordinate 277,410 of NC_142166.1, forward strand.
TATCAACCTCACCAACAACACTAATTTAGTGCATGCTATTATTGTACTCAACACCAAACTCCTGCTATCAAATTATCTTTAAATAAAATTACACGATTTAAAACAAATATTTGTTTCACTTCTATTTTCTCTATTTAATTAATTGTATTCTTCTTTATATCTTCCAACTTTTATCATTTTACAATGTAATACTATTACCACTTTTTTTTACATATTTAACATTCATAATATAACAATTTAGATTGCTATAACTATTTATTTACAATAGTTTTATTACATTAAATATATACTTTTGAGTAAATTATCCAACCTTTTCATTACTCCTCCCTGGTTTAATACGTAAACCGTCTATACAAACTAATGAGGTAATTTAAAATGAAAAATAAATGTTAATATTGGATTGTTCCATTTTCAATCTATAACAAAATTATCACGATAATAATGAGTTGAAATATTCATTTAATCTTGTTTATAAGTAGATTGCAGAATGAAAGACAAAAAAAAAACATAAAGATTATAAAACTAAAAATATTCTTAAAGGAAAGAATAAAATTCTAACGGTTATTATACTTGTTCACTCGGTCCTTGATGTTTTTAATATATTATTTTATTTCATTCCTCTTACTATGTCATTAATGGTAACGAAACAATAGGATTTTTTTTTTCCACACTTACTTTTTTTTTGTTGTTTTTGTTTTGTTTTTATCAACACGTACTTTTATTGGTATCTCTAAAGGTAAAAATATCACACCTTAATCACAGTATTTTCATTCCAAAATAATATAAAGATCTAAAAGATAATACAAAAAATGTTGACATGATAGGTCAATAATTCCGATTTTTCATAAAAAAATTAAGGAGAAACAAAAAACCTAGAAGGAAATGACTTGATGAATTGAAATCTAATCCAAAATTGATGATATGACAAATCAAAACTAACATTTCAATTACAGAAATCAATTTAAAGATTAGAAAGTTAGAAAATGAAATTAATTATACATGGATATATTTATTTAATTAAGAAAAACTAGAGTAATTTTTTTCATCAAACTTTTAATAAAAAAGATATGTAAGTTTATTATATATTCATAGTCTTAAAAATACAAGTTTAGAAAAAAAATTTAAATGGTTATATATCTGTTGTGACGTTTTGAACCGATTCACCTTAATGACTAGGGATCCAATTATTTTAAAAATAAGCAGAATTACTTACTCTAGATCTTAATTTTTTGTTCTACTCTAAGTTAATTGTTGAGATTAATTAAATAATAATTGCAGCTTTTTTTTTTCAAAACATCATTAATATTTTTTTTAAGTTCCCCTCTATTCCTTCTTCATTAATATGTATTTAATAATTATTTCCATATAAAAATATATTATGAAAATCTTCTTTAATCAGAAATGGACACTTAACACAATTTTTTTAAATCTTACTTTATATAAGTAATAAACCATTTTAATTTTTATTTAAAATTTTCTGTTTAACTTCCTTTATATATTTTTTAATTATTATAATTTATAAAGTCTTACATCGTTATCGTCGCCGTCTTTGTTATTATTAATAACAACATACTACTTTTGAAACCGTCATCTAAAAAGAATGGAAAATTTTTCGAAAAATTCAGAATTAATGATGGTTATTCCCTTGAATAGTCATTAAAAGTCTCTAAAAAAGGTCAACCACAAAAAAAAAAAAAATTCAACTGACAACTGCGCATTTGAAGTATTGTTAAAGTCATCCTAAAAAAAAATTACCCATATTTCAGAGTTACGACGGTTCAGACTATAACTTTCATTAAAGGTTCCTGAAACGACAACGATGCATATATCCCTCGTTGTATGTACATTTCTTTTTTTATACATTTTCTTATATTTTAGAACGTTGCGATTAGACAAACTCATTTGGAGAAACACTCACGAATTTCGTTATTCTAAACAAATTAATGAATTCACAAACAATATGCATATAAAATACAGTTATTAAATTTATACAATGTTCTATAACAAAATAAAGCTTCTATAAATACTAGTCTATCATCTATCCTGAAATGTTTTACATCTTTATAAAATATTTTGCTCAAGATGTCCTAGCATATTCCAATTCCAATTCTTTTGAGTTGAGTATTTATACACAACCATATGTATTGGAGTTAAAATATTCCATTAAGAATAATATAATTATAAGCATGTTTAGTTATAAGAATATATTATTAGCACTATCGAAATTGATTAAAAATTGTGAATCGATTCAATCATCAAATATTTGGATTAAGTTGGATTGAAAAAAAAGTTAAAATTTTGATAAAGATCAATTTTAAATCAGATCTATTAAAAATTTGACTCACATTCAAAGTGAACTCGTGGTAAACCGGATTGGTACCAATCCACTTAATTATTACTTTGTGTTTCGAAATTATTAATTAACACTCTTTTTATTATATTGTAGATGAGGACAAAGAGGAAAATGATTCAAGTGAGCAAAATATTGTGAATTTATACATTCAAGACTTTAATTTTATTGATATATAAATCACACAAAAATTATCAATATTAAGATACTTATTTATTTTGTTTTTTGTGTTTGATTTTGAATTTTATTAGGAGTTTAAGATAATTTTGGATTATATTTGAATTGTATTATTATTTTTAATTGTCTCTAGATTTTAACATCATTTTGGAATTGAAATTTATTTAAATTTAAATTAAAAAAATTATTATTATTTTAACTAAAAAAACTTACAATTAAATGATTGAGTGAATCCACCCGATTAATCTACTATGATTAATCGAATTTAGATTTTAATTTTTTTAATTTACTAATAAATATATTCAATTAATGGTGAACCATAACGAGACGAACCAAGGACCAAACGTGGCCATTTTTACATAACTATGTATTACCATATCTTAACCTATATCCAATATATTATGTGGTAGCTACAGTCATAATCTGTTTGGATAATTTATTTTGCCATGGTATGAACCAGTGGACACGTACCAATGCCAGCTGCAAAAGATTTCCTTTGGCTGCAAAAGGGATTTTTTTAAGAAAGCAAAAACACTACTACGATGAGTTATCGTCATTAGTTCAACATCACACCACTCATAATTATATACTACTGTTGCTTTCAAACTTTACTCTACACCGTAACTTAACCTTAATCAAAACACCATTTGACTTTCAACAAAACTTTTCCCTTCCTTCATCTAATTTCACTCTTTCAGAACCAAAGTACATTACTCCATTAATGTGAAAGATTATGACTCTCTATTGAATAAAACCCAAATGGATATCTACATTACGAAACATAGATTAATCTCCAACTCAATCAAGAGACATCTACAGTGCTGAAAACAGAAAGGGAAATAATTAATTAATAATATATTTTTTTATTTTTTTTTCTTAACTTTTTAATGATTGTCCTGGCAACATTGATTATTGGAGCAAAAGCTAAATGCAATAGCGAGAAAAGTAAAGAGTGGAAGGACATGTTGATATTTTATTGCAAGGCACATGCATATATATCTGGCTATAGTTATAGTTAGGTAGTTATATTATTAGGTCAATTAAGCTAGGAGTAGAATTAGGGCTATCCTTTTTTGTTGTTATTCTTTGTTTGAGAAAGTTTTGTGAGAAATATGCGTGGTGTTTGAGATAAGTGTAATAAGATGTGGTGTTGATGAATTAACAAGAGTTATTGGGAGTTCAATAATGAAGACGAATGCATGCTTGGCCCGCTACATATACGACCACAGCCGCATTACTCGGTAACTTGGTTCATTCTCACGCGTTGCTTCATTAATACAAGGACTTCAAGACAACCTTGTGTATACTTAGTAGTGCTGGTGACACTAATTAGGTTGCATATATATCTACTACGTTAATGGTTTTCAAAACAAGAAAAAGAAGAACGTCGTCTGAGAGCCAGGATTTACTCATACAATACTTGTTGCATTTGGACTTTTTCTTTTGTCTTCCCAAGGATTTCATGTTTATATTCAATTTTTAAATATGACTATTTTTTTCAACACTATGTATATTCTTATAAGAATGTTTTTGTTTAGAATTCACAATTATAAGTCTAAGTTTCATATTGGATAGAAATGAAAAAGTGGAGTAACATATAAATGTAAAGACACTCATTATATCTTAAAATTTTTGGTAGAAAGTGGTGTTAATCCCTTATATGATTGGATTCATATCTCATTGATGTTTGTATTTCTCGATAAACCTCATTCTTGATAAACCTAATCGTACGTGTTATAATAACATATGGTATATTTAATAAATTTCAGTAAAATAAACTTTGATGTTGTATTGTTAAAGCTAATTTAATCTTGTAAAACCATATTTGAAAAATAAGACTTATAGTATATTTTTACTTTTATTTCCAATGAATATAGAATAGGTGTAGTTGCGGAGTTTTAGTAGAGTTTGGGATTGAGATTATGACATTGAAGCGTGGTGACGGTGTGAGTCCCACAATTTGTAAGCTTATGAATGAGCCAAGCGAACAACTACCTCAGTACCTATGTGGTCCAATGGCGTGCAACCGCATATTTGGAACTTGTTAGGATTTGGGTTTTTTTTTTTTCTTAGGGCATATGTATGTTATAGGCTACATTATTTCCTTTGTTTCTATTTTTGTTATTTTATTTATTAAAATGTTTATTTTTTAAAAAACAATAAAGTTAAATAATTTCTTAGTATTTATTTAATGGAAAATTAGAATTCGTGTTTATTCCAAATTTTAATAGTGTTTTGGTTTTCAAATTTTAAAAATGATATAGTCTTTATAATTCAATTGTTTTAATTTTTTTTATATTAATTTGAAATATCATTTAATACAAACTATTAAATTAAAAAAATATATTTATTTATTTTTAAATTTTAGATTAAAATGTATCAAAATTTAAAATATAAACAAAAATTTCACCTTCAAATTTAGAGACTATAAATTATAATAAAATTGTTGTTATACTTACTATTATTTTAAAGGCAGTAATTTGGTCCCTCATTTATCCTTTTTAATTCGTTTGGATTCTTATATTTATTTTATTAAATTGAGTCCTACTAACTTTTTTTAAAAGTATAAAGACTCAATTAAAAAAAATATATAAACCAAAATCAATCAAATTACTAATTAAATTGTTTTAAAATTTTAAATAATATAATTTTAAAAATTAAAATACAACGGCTAAATTTGTTGTTATATACTAGTATTAATACTATTAGAAATAAGGGGATGCATGCATGTTCGTCCTATTTTTTATATAATAAAAATTAAAAATATAACAAAGAAAAAACAAATATCATAATAACTATTGAAATAAAAAGTTATTATTAAATTTATAAAAAGTAATTGTAAAGTTTTTATTAATTTGTATGATGGTATAAAATTTGATGTAGTTTGATAATAAAAACAAATTTATATTCAATTTATAACAAAAATAGGAAATAATAGTACAATTTTATTTTTTAACATTGTCTTATATGTTTTTATTTTCAGAGAACTAAGACATATAAAAATATAGTGACAATTTTGAAATTTATGCAAATTTATAACTCTAAACTAAAATATTTATGTTCTATATTTTTCGTATTCTATGAAATTCAGAGTTTATAAGTTCATAAAAATTTTAAAAGTGTCACTATGAGACCAACCAGAGATGCCACTAGATTGAAACAACTCTTAATGAGATGAGCTAGTGATGAAAGGATACATGTTATTATTGACATCATCACTAATGTGACTATCGATCCTTATGTGAACATCTTTAGAAGCTATTTAGGAGTATTGACACGTGACAAAATATGCATCCTTACTTTATCTTTCGATCATATATCTAAAGCTTATCAGAAAATAATATGACATGATTTATTGTAAATTAGTTAATGTTATTGAATTTATAGTTTGATTATATTGATAATTTTTTAAATATTGTTGATGTTCATTTTATTTATTGCATATGACATTTGATATTCCAAATGTGGCGACGGTTAAAAATAAATATCTATCATCAACCCTAAGAAATTTCATGGTTTTAAAATAAATTAATGTAAAATATATCTTTGGATCTAAAAAGAATGAAAATTCATATCTCATATACGAGACAATTAATGAAAAGACTTGACATCAATTTGTTGAGATTTGTACATTTGAAATATGAAAGGTAAGTTTACTTTAAATCATTCATTTTTGCATTGATAATTGTGTACAGGTTGAACTGATGCTTAAAATGAATTTGTTATGTTCACTAGTAAAAAAAAGCTTTTTTAACGCACTGTATACGCTTCGGTTTCTTCGGTTTTACTGAAACCGAAGCGTATAAAAGTGCGGTGACATTTTCGTAGTTTTAGGAAAGTTATATGCCTCAGTTCAAAAGGAACCTAAGCGTGATAGGTATACTGCCTCGGTTAAGTCAGCAACCGAGGCATAAAGCACTAGTAAAAAAGAGATTATTAAGGCGTTATATACACTTCGATTTTTATATGACTCGGTTCAAGGGGAACTGAAGCGTAAGGGGTATATTACCTCGGTTAAGAAAACAACCGAGGCATATAACCCTGCTGAGAGCACATGTCCTTTCTGCAAAGTCAGAAAGTGCACCTGACGCCTTTTTCAAAACTGGCTTACTACCTCGGTTTCCTAGTCAACCGAGGCATAAAAGCCTACCCTACCAATAAAATCTTCTCACGAGAACAATGCTTTTTCTTCCTCCTCGAGTGAAGAGGGTTTTCTTCTTCCTCCTCCACGAGCTTTCTTCTTCCTCCACAACACAAACAGGTTTTATTTTTTTTTCTGATTTCAAGTTGGCTTGTATCAGATAACCCAAATTAAGGGTTCAACCCTTGTTTTTTTTTCTTGAACCAAAATATAATCCTCTTCCTCTTCTCTGTTCTGCGTCACGAAAGGGGGTGTTTATCCTCTTCCTCTTCTCTGTTCGACACAGGAACCCTTCTTCCCTGTTTGAATCCGCGTCGTCGTCGCCGAGAGGGTTCTTCGTGCTTCCAACCCAGCCTAGGGTTCTTCGTCTCGCGCGAACAACCAACCTGGAGGGATCATTAAAGACGCGACGGAGATGCGACAGAGGTGCAAAGGCGCGGTGGCCGTTATTGTTTTTGCAACGGAGGCGCAAGGGCTCAAGGGTGCAAGGGCGCGACAATCAAATAGGTTTTATTTTTTTTTTTATTTTCTGGGTTTCTGAATGGAGTTTCTACTTGTTCCCTGTTTCTAAATGGGTTGATGAAGAGTTGATCTTCTTTTTATTCGTCACCATCATCAAGGAAAACGTGCTCCCCGACGACATCATGGCTGTTGATTGGGTCGCTGATGGCCTAAGCAACCTCGTTCCGCCGCCGGGCTCGGCGCTTCGTGTCAGCTTCTTGAAATTGAAGGAGGGCGCAGCTGGAGATGAGGTTTTGGGTGTGGTTAGAGGACTTCCTGAGAATTTCAAGCAGATTAGTGAGTTTAGTTTTGGGGAGAATTTCGTCGGGGAGAGCCGTGTTGGAGGCCGACCGACCGACCGACTGAGTTGCTTTGCTTTGCTCGCGGTTTTGGGGGACCGACCGAGTTGGAGGTCGTGGACCGACCGACCGAGTTGCTTTGCTTTGCTCTGCAATGTAACTGTCAGTTATGTTTGTTTGCCTGAACAATGAGTGTTGATGATTCACTGAATTGGTCACATTGTATTTGAGTTAGACTGTAATTTTTACCTACTTTTTCTTTTGTTGCTTTTTACTTTAGCTAGTTTACGCTTGTAAATGTGGTTATATGATTCTTACATAAAAAGAAAGCAAAGTGTTTGATGTCTTAGACACTGGATGAAACAGTATAATGCATTACATTTGCATGATTGATCTTCTTGGAAGGGTTGAGTTGATATAGGAGGCTTTCGGTTTGGGCGGTTCTGCTTGGAGGTTGCACTATCATAGTTAAACGTGTTGTAAAAAAAAAACCCTCTATTGCCTCGGTTGGATTTGAACCGAGGCAAAAGCACACACCCCTCTATTGCCTCGGTTTTGGATTTGAACCGAGGGAAAATCCAACCCTTTTCGCCTCGGTTCAAAACCAAGGCAAAAAGCCTAAACTTTTTGTCTCGCTTGTATATGTCTCGGTTGCGGAACCGCTGCGTATAACCGAAAATAACCGTTGTCGTTTCCCTTTACTACACTAGTGGTTGTAGGAAAAGAGGACAAAAGTCCAAGGAATAAGTTTTCCAAATAAAACCTCATACTTATTGTCTCATGGTGGGTATAAAAAACTTGAGGGAAATATCAAGAAGGAAAAGGCAAAAGCTAGAACCCCACCTTCTGAGGGTGATTGTCCCAACCTCCTTCACCACTATCTCGACACGAAAAGTGGAAGTTAGTCCGTCTACAATCATCGGGCTCCTACACTTCTAACACCGCACAACAAATCTCTAAAAATTTGTAAGATTTAACTTTTCCTTAAACAATAATATGATTTTATACATATTAGATGTTAAATTTCTTTTTTTATATTACATGACTTCTTGGTTGAGCAGAACTCCCATGATACTTTTACTCTAAAAGTTCGTCATGGCATTCTTGCTAATTTAATTGGACTGCTTGAACTCCCTGGATTTGTTACATGACATTCAATAATATTTTGGAACCTTCTCTCATTAGTTTTCATGAACACACAGTGCTGAGTATGAAAAAAGATTAAAACAACAAATGACTAAAAGTTCAGAGCGTAACTATATGATGAAGTCACCAAGAAGGTGATTGAAAGGGTTATGTGTCAGTTCCAAAAAAAATTCGATAGTTATGGCATCCATTTACAAGTATCTCCTCCACCATAACCTCTTGTGTCTCCTACGGGTCAAATTAACAATCATTTCATGCTAAGTTATAAGCTGAATAATTGTTTAATAAAATAACATTATTATTGACTCTAACAAGTAAAAGCGAAAATCAAAGTTGTTAAGCTCCACTCCTACTAGAGGATGACATGGAGGAAACTCCTTCATGTTAGCTATATGTTTTGGATGATATAGGGAGGACACCAGTGGCCTTTCGAACAATATTTGAGACAACCATAATTCTTCATGGTATGAAGCTATCAAATAATGAGGTTAAGGTCACGATATAAGAAATTCTCGTACTAGATGCTTCAGTTCTTGTTCCAATAAATGAGTTATATACTATGGCACATGCATTTCAATCTTTCCTCGCCTTGCCTAAAGATTTGGTTGGTTCTATTTTTGATCCCCCGGTATGGACTCTCAAACCCATCATACACTACCCAATTTTTAAGTTTACATGATATTTATATTCATATTTAATTTTTTTTTTCATGTACTAGCAGTCGCATTAAGAGGAAAGTCCTAAACCCAAGAAAATTCCTCTATATGTGGATGATCCTCTTAGTGCATTACACCAACTTATTGACGTCATAAGCGATGAACCATACCAGATACAATGGATTCTGGTGTATTTGGGAGAGACATTAACATCTCATTGTACTTGCATAAGCAAGATGTCTTAGAGTTTGCGTCGGGGAAACGGTAATTGAATATTACCCATATTCGGTTATGAATTTTAAGCCTTTAAACTGTTCTTTATATTTACTTGATTTATATAGTTACTTATATCTAATAAATGTTTTGTGTTTAGGTATATGTTTGGTCTGAGTAGCAATACGGGATTGAATGATGTATATAGGTTTATATAGACCCTTAATTCATTTATGAGGGCTACAAGTTTGATGATATCCAAACATACATTACCAAATGCTTCAAACGGGGAAGCAAATATACTTTGCCTCTTATTTGATGTGTGAATGTAGTTTGTTGACTTGTAATTAGTGCGGTCAAAATGGGTTAAAATTCGTGAGCTAACCTGACCCACCACAGGTTCAGGCCAGATTGGGTTGAAAAAGAAATTGAAATTTTGATATGGACCAATTTTGATATGGACCAATGTTGAACCTGACCTGACTCACCCGGGTTAAACTTGTGGTGAGCCGAGTGGCTCGCCAACCCACCTAATTTTGCTTTTTGTGCATATTTTTTTTTATAATTGGAATTTAAAATGACTTCGATTGTAGTTAGATTGTATTATATGTTTTTTTTTTATTTTGAATTGTCTATGAAATTTAAAATCGTGTTAGTTGAAATTTATTTAGATTTGAATTAGAAAAAAAATTGTTATTTTTTATGGAATTGAAAAAAATGTTTATTAAGTGAGTCACTGAGTCAACCCATTTAACCCACCAACCTGTGGTGAACCAAGCTGGATTCAAACTTTTTCGGCTCAATAAGTGAGTCATTTTAGGTTGACTCACTAAGTGATCAGTCCATGGTGGGTCTAGTCGAGTTAGGTCGGGTGGCCCATTTTGTAATTATAATGCGTCATTTTAAGGTATAACAATGAAGTTACTTTCAATTCAAGCCCCATTGGTAACTACTTGTGATTTTCGTGAAGGATAATATTGTTGTGTGATTTTGCTCCTTGCGTCAGTCTCCCTCCATCCATCTTAGACTAGTAATAGATTAGTAAGAACGTCAATGTTATGAATTTTCTTTATTATATAAATGTATCTTAAAACATTTTTTTTTAAATAGTTCAATTGTTGGAAATAACATGTTAGTAAGAATAATGCTAAGGTGATAAAGCTTACATGAGTTGTCTCTCTAGGTTTGATATTTTAGTATATATATATATATATATATATATATATATATATATATATATATATATATATATATATATATATATATATATGTTTTAAACTCATATTTGAACTACAAACTCATAAATATAACTCGAATTTTTCTAATTTATTCTTCTATCTCTTTCTTCATTGGCACTGAATCAGATGACATTCCTTCATCTGCTCCCGTACAACGAATTATACGATCATCGCACATACACAAACACAAACAAGTAGGGTGAGCTAACATGCAACAAATCATTTATAAAACATGCATAATTACTTTGATAAACTCAACAAACCTCATAATAATTATGTCAGACACCCTCGTACCATCATACAACAATCGCTCCATAGATACTCATCCCATCATACTACAATCCCTAATAGACATTCATCCCACAATACCCAATACACACTCATCCCACAATATCCAATAGACACTTATCCTACAATACTCAATAGACACTCATTCCACAAGACCCAATAGACATTCATCCCACAATACTCAATAGACACTCATTCCACAATACCCAATAGACACTCATTCGGATGATACGTTGATGAGCGGTCATGGGAGGTTATGTACTTGTGATGATTTCTACTTCTTCTTACAAATACACTTCCAAAATACTCCATACCATCCACAAGGTTAGTCCTCAACACTATGTCCAAAATCGGCACATAGACCAGGACCTCCTGCCCATCTCACCACATAATTAATCCTTCTATACTTGAGACTGGATGATTATTAGAGTATCAGGATAACCTCTAACAATAGGACCCTCAACATCAACATATACACAAATACCATATCATTACAGAATCTCTCCATGAGACTCATACCATGCTCATATTCCTCAACTCATATTATACCAGTACAAAATCTCCCCATAATACTCATATCATGTTCAGATGCATAAATTCAAATCCAATATAATAAAATACAATCATCACAGAAATCATACAAAATGAATATAACACAAAATAAATTAACAATACTAAAATATCACCATAAATGGTCACCGGAGAAAAATCAAATGTTTGACGAATCAAACTCACCATAAACGCCAATACATATGACTAGTCACAACTTACTGGATTTGACCAGGGCTGCTCTATGATGAGGGATGTACCAACTCCGGTTTTTAAGATTCCTCTATCCTACCATCACAATAATAATTCATAATTCCATATCTACCACAATAACATGAATTCATCAGAAATTTTGATTCCAACAAGATATATTGCATAATAATTTAACAGTACATAATCTGTTCAACAAGATTTAAGTTAAAAACTTGTCAAGTAGACTTCTAGGAAAGAGAGGTGCGTCACAATGGACAACTTAAGTACCAAGTCTTTCCTTAGCCAAAGTGTTCCTCAACTAGTTTTAACAAATTTCTTATTTATAGATTCAAAACAACAACATATAATATTAACACGAAAATTCAATATAGATAGATATATAACAAGCACATATGTTTTTCATTAACAATATTCACACAAAATTTCAAGACATGAATAGTAATAAAACAATACTAAATCATAATATAAAAGCTTAGAAAGGTTAGTTCCCCTACCTCTATTGCAGACTTAATCTCTTGCTCAGAATTTGTTTCCCCGAAAACCCTCCAAAGCTTCTACGCTTCTTGCAACTAAAAATTTCTTCCTAACTCTTTCTTCTCTATTTCTCAAGATTTCTCACTTGATTCTTCCTCTCTTTGTGCAGAATAACCTCCCCTCTCATGGCTATTTATAGTCCAAAAATTTTACTATTTAACAATTTTTTTAATGTTATTTATTATTTTAATATATTAATATTTTAATCACCACTTGACATATCTGATACCTCAATAATGACTTCAAACGTGGTGTGTTTATCCACTATCATTATTTTAATTTTTTTTTAAAACAAAAAGGTAGAAAAGAGTTTGAACCCATGTTCTTGAAATCACCACAATTTTCTACCATATAAGCTACCAAAATTTGTTATTTAGCTTTCCACATTTTATTCTTACATAAACTTATTAATTATATTTTCCATTCACAAAGAAATCTATTACTACTAGTAATAAAAATTTTACTATTAAGGTAAATATTTTTCATGGGTCTTACATTCTCTCCAACAACAAAAAATTTTCGACCTCAAAAATTCTATACTTCAAGAAAAATACATGATAGTACGATATATATATATATATATATATATATATATATAGATATATATATAGATATATATATATATATATATATAGATATATATATATATATCTATATATAGATATATATATATATATATATATATATATATATATATATCTATATATATATATCTATATATATATATATATATATCTATATGTGTGTGTATAACTTAACCATGGAGTTTTTATGGGTTAGGCTACCGAAAAGCAAATACATTTTTGTGATATGAGTAGCTGAATCAATCCCTTTAAGCTATCCTTCAAGTGTTAGTCTCATACCTATACAGTCTCTAGATCCCTCTCATTCCGGTGTATGTTCGATTCATCCATGTGTCCCTTCCACTGGAAGCCTACCAGGAGCCGCTCCTTGTTTGTGCCCCTTGCACTTCGTGCCTCTTGCACTTCGTGCCTCTTACATCAGCGATCACTTCCCGCCCTCGTCAGTGCCCGGGTGTCACATGCCCACCACCTTCCGCTTGGTTCGTCCTCGAACCACACCGTACTGGGAGAGACTAGGCTATGATATATACTGACATTGTTCGTACTCATACTGTAACTAGTTGAAAAAATAAATGTTTTTAATCAAATAATTTACAACTTTATCTTTTTATATATTAATTAAAATTAGTATTCAAATTGTAAAATTGCAATTACAATATCTAAAATAACAGGTAGAAAACACTCTTCTAAACCGATAAAATCAATTATAGTAGTTTGAGAACAATTACTTTTCAATTTTCTTTGTCTTATTTAATTCACCATGCATTTGAACTTGTGGGTTGGTTTACCATACTAAATATTTCACTCTTTCCTTTTATAAAATTCATAATTCATGGTAGATAGATATTTATATGTTTGATTTTATGTTAGGAAATTGATTTTACCTTTGAAGTAATTTTAGAGATTCTTTTTCCTGTTAAATGAAAATTTATTTCAATAATAAAAAGATTCAAATATATTATATAACTTCAACACAATTTTAATTAAAGTTAATTTAACAAAAACAGTTTCATCATTAAAATACACATAATTTGTCAAGGAAAACTTGTAATTGGTTGAATAACACGTATATATGGAACCTAAATCTGAATGTTTAATTTCTGCTGAATAATTAAAAAAGAGGATAATTGATATGTGAAAGCAAAGGAATGATATATATAGTGTAACTTTTTGAAGGAATCATATGTTTTTGATGATAATTGATTGAGGTACAGAAACACCTTTTGTGGACCAATAATATAATCATTGTTTCGGCCACCGTGGATATCACACTGCTATTGCTTCTTCCATAACCACTGCTTGCTTATCCCTATTCACCGCTCTAATTTTTTTATAATTAATTTTGTTTTTATGCTTTTTAATTACACTGTACACATGGTCCACGATTTTAATTATACAAGTTTATCTTTGATATAATTATTTCTTTATTACTCAAATTTATGTGGCTTCTCTCATTACATTTCTATTTTAAATGATAAAATTCTCAGATAAGAAAATCAAATGTATTAAAATTGAACTAATATTATTTTAAGCTATTTTTATTTTTAAATATTTTTTTTCATAAGAGAATTAAAATTTATGAAATTTATTTTTTATTTAAATAAAATATTTCAATTTCTACCAAATTTAGTTATAATATACAAAATTATTTAATGTTAAACAATCATTTGATTTTTTAATCAACGTTTTAAAAAAATAAGAGCAAATTTGTTTTTGTAAATATATTTCTCTAATTTGTTTTCTTCTTATCCGTCTTTTTAAGATTTTAATTTTTTAGAGTTGATTTTCATCATTTCTAATAAGAGAGTTTGACTAATACATTAATAAAGTGAAAATTAATTATGAAAGTTATAATGTTTTTTTGTTTTTTTGTTTTTTTTTTTATATATTTCAAGTTTCCTTTTCATGTATTGATTGCATATAAGAGGTTCTTTTTGCCACATTTGAGATCATAATAAACTAGATTCGAAGTAAGGAATTTTCTAGTGTTTCAATGTTTAACCTATAAGTTTACTTTCTTTTCCTTTTTTAATTTGTATGTTATGTACTATATGTATGAAGCAACATAAATATAAATTATTTATGTTATGTTATCTATTCTCAGTTACTTTAAAGAAACTTACAAATATAAATATTTATTATTCAATAATTTATTAAAATATGGATTATAATTGAAAGACCGTGTAATTTATTATAGTAGATTTGTCTCATTGTTTTTAATTATTTTGAGGTTAATAATGTTATATTCTGAACATACGATATATATTATATGAAAAACTGTATTATTTTATTTTATTTTATTTATTTTACAAAAACAAATTAAATATTAACAATATTTCAATCCGAAAGATTTTTGTAAAACTAATTTAAATAGAGAAATATTTTTAACATTTTTCGTTAATTAATATTTATTTGTTTATTTAATTTTAGATATTTAAATTTGATTCTTTTTACTTTATTATTTATTTTTTTGTGTTTATAATTATATTTTTCTCGTATTTCACGTTCAATTTGATAATTTTTTATTGTATTTCTTCTTCTATCATGATCTTATCTTTTATGTCTATTGTGGATTCTATATTGGATCTTTGATGAATGTTAAATTATAGGTTCATTCACTTTCTTCACTTGGACATCAAATTTTTTCAAGAAATAAATATCTTTTTTTGATTTTGATTATTCCTTTATATTCTCTTCATTTATAACTAATTCTCCCTTCATCAAATACAAAGCAAAAATTTGTCTTTAATGTGAACTTTAAATAATTTGAAGATGTTATGTATTTTTCATAACAAGTTGTTTTTTATTCTCAACTCTTATTCTGTGAAACATCTCCAAACATGCATGATTTTGCCTTTATCTTCTTTATGTTCTTTTTTTGTGTTTTGATTTGGACTATATGGTTGGATTTTCAAGCAATAAAAATCATCATCTTCCTTCCCAACTTCTCATAAATCTAACCCATATAGACAAATTTGCATTTTGATCCTCTATGGATCAAAACTTTCATCATTAAAGAGTGAAAATTTACGAAAAATTTTCTTCCATGTACATGTGTTGGAACAATGATGATTCTTGATACCATTTACGAGATTTTTTGAATTTTTGAAGATAAGAGAGATATAAAAAAAAATATGTTATATATGGAATAACTTTCTATTTTATAATATATCAATATTAATTTTCTAAATCTAAATAATAAGTAAACATATATTTTCCTCTTTAATAAAATATATTTTTAAAATTTATAGATTTCCTTAAAAACTAGTTTAAATAAATAATATTAAGTAACCATTCTTAATAAATAAATCCCCTAGTAAGGATAATTAGTTGTATAATTGATGATTATTTTAGATGCAATTAGTGGAAGTAAGATAAATGGGAATTGAGATCGTAAAGAATTTGAATTAGTTATTAGATTAGCATCTGTTGTTGGTGTCGTGTGCTTTTCTGAACTGTTTTCTTTCTTGATCATTGGGAGACAATCGTAAGTAACTTAGTGTCTTTCTTCATCATTACATTAAGTGCCGTTCTTAGCATTAAGATGGAAGCACGAATCATAAGAGTATTTGAAAACCATAAGTAACTCAATAGGTGAAAGCAAACATCATAACCTTTCCGCAACTGAATAGCTACATTAACATCACTTCCAAGCCCATCTTACATGTTTCTCTAATTTTGGTACAACTATAGTACTAAACAAATATTTTTTTAATCATCCAAATGCTACGATAACAAGATTTCGTGCTTTAGGTTTTTATACTCATTTTTTTAAATCCACGATTAGTTATAATATCAATTACTAATAGTTCTCTAAGACTATTCGGTAAGTTGTTGATTAAGTGGTCAATCTCAACATCCTAAATAGTACACATGAAAATTGGACGATTATTATAATTAAAGGTGCATGTACACATGAAAATTGGACGATTATTATAATTAAAGGTGCATATTGATCGATTGATAATTTTTCTAGTAATAATCAAATTTACAAATTTATATGTTTATAGGTAAAGTATATTTATTAGTTATTTGATCGTAATTAGGTCAATGCTAATTAAAAACTCACTCAAAAATTTATAAATACATGTTTAAAGTAAGATGATAGGTGATTGCATATATTGCATTATCAAGAGTTAACTCTATTTACCGAACCATCATCTACTAAATTAAGTATTGAAGTACCTTTTGCAAGTAATTCCACCACACAGTCTAAAAGAGAGAAGACGTGAAAATTTGAATTACAAGATAATTTGGAATTTGTAAAAAGCTAAGCACACCAAACAATTAACATCGACTTCACTACCGAAACAAAAAGAATATTACTTTACTTTTATTCATTTCTCTCACTTTTTTTTATTACTCTCACTTTACCTCTTGTTTATTTAAGCTTTCAATAATTTTATTAATGTAAATAAAAATTTATAATGACTTTTTTTTTTATATAAAGCCGAAAGAGAGAGAGGAAAGATTTCTTTTTCCCTTCTTCTGTTTTTATGACTTGTGCTTTATTTATTTATATATTTTTATTTGAAATTGTTTTATTACTTTCAATATTTTTAATTCAAAGTTAACTTTCCTAGATGATTGCTATTGTGATACAATCATTGAATAATCTATATATTCTTTTGCGCATTCTATTAACATGTTTTCAGTATAAATAAGTCATTAAGAAATATTTTATATTATAGCAATTAAAAAAAAACTCATTAATATTTTGCTTTTGTAGAGATATGCAACATTAAAGGCAACAGTGATAATTTGTGAACGAAAGAGGAGGAGAAGTTGTACTAGAAAAATCATAATTGCATTGCTTAACCGCTAATGACAATTAAGTCACGAGATTCGTAATTTGATTATTTAATTAATTATATATTATGGTGGGGTGGTGCAAAATTAACGTCATGGAGAGTTATTGGTGAAAATATATATATTTAAGGAGGGAAAGTGACAAAGGTAGGTTGTGCCCATCATGGGCATCCTAAATTGAAAGTTCTAAGGTTAAATAATGCGACTAAAGACCGACGAGTATCTTCTTTCAATAATCTTCCTTAATCCTCTTTTTAATAATGACTAATAGATTCCATCTCTTAATTGCCTTCTTCATTAGATATTCGATTTCAAAAGCGATGCTAACCATCGTTTGATAGTTCTAAAGTGAAACCACACCTGTCGTCAACCAATTCGAGTTTAAGACATCAATGGCGTACGTGGTTGTGTTTTAAGTTAAAGCATTCAATCATGTCTTTTTCTCTTGTCTTTTGTTGTGTTGTCACTTGTTTATCATATCTCAGTTAAGGAATTTACAGTGTGTTTAGAAGAAGAGAAGAATTAATTGAATCTCATGAGTTTAAAATTGTATTACATTATATATCTATAAATATTATTGTAATAATAATAACGGTTTTAAGTGCATCTTCTAACATAATAAATAAATGATTTCATACGTGAATGTATTTGATATATAAATATGTTTGTAAGACTAATAAATAAGGTTTAAGGTTTATATTTCTTGTAAATGAGAAAAAATGTAATTAAGAGATAAGATTTCAATAAAAATGGTCAAACAATTTCTCCATGCTAATACTTTGTATAAATAGCATGGTTAGTCTAAATATATTTTTAAACGACTTTTGATTATTAAAAAAATTAGTACTTATGATTATTCAATATGTGCGTGCGTGATATGAATAAAAATACGGAATAGATGTATGAGATTATTATTTTTTAATTAGAAAAAGTTAGACCGTTGGAAAGTTTTGCGAGGAATATGAATATAAAAAACATTATTGAAAAACAATATTTCATGGAAATGTATATTTTTAATAGTAAAAAGAAAAGAATTCCTTAGCAAACGTTCCTAACACTTAAACTTAATGATTCTGATTACAGTGGTATTCTCTCATTTTCTTATAATATGTTTCTTATAACCTGTTCATGAAAATTTGACTTCTATCTCTTTTTATTATCTTTTCAATATTATGAGTTTTTTTTTTTCTAAAACAATTGTCTTTACATCAGGTGTCGATTTAGCTTATTTAAAAATGAGAACACAATAACGGACATGATAGCAGCTAAAAGAAGTCTTCATTTTCTGTCTTTTTCTCTCAATCATATATATTTCAGCCTTTTCTGATATTTAACCATCAGACAGATAATAACAGGGGTTTAAATGAATTCAGGAAAGTTTTCTACCTGTATGATTTTTCTATCCTACATCTTCAAACTGAATGTGATAATTTAGATGCTGCAAATGACTTTTTTCTCTCTCGCTATTTTAGAATAAACTAAAACTTTCTAAGCTGTTGGTTTTAGTATTTTTAAATAAAAATTGCTAATTAATTAATAGAAGATTAATTTCATTAAAATATATCGATACAAGTTGAAATTTTTTAACTAAATATTGCTACTTTGTTTAAACTCTAAAAAGCTAAAAAATTTATTATCATCTTGTACATGTTTTTTTTAGGTCAAGATATCTCAATAAGATTATCTTTTGCTTGTTTTTTTTACTAGAGATAATTTCGTAATTAAGTCAACAATTGGTTAGATATAATAAATATAACAATAAATAAGTAAACAATCAATCATCTTGTGAACAATGCTACTTTTATATTTATTTTATGGACTTTTACAAGAGTTTAGGGTTGTTTAAAGTATTATCTTGTTATGATGTGAATACTCTAAGTAATGCTCTTAATAAAGGTTGAGATTGTGTCTATCATAGAGAGATAATATTGTCTTTGTCTTCCCTTACACACATATAACATCAAAAATATTAAAGGACAACATAAATTTAAGTAGTTTCAGTCTTTCAATATTTGTCCTACATGAGTATAATTTACATCATGCATACAAAGTAACTTAACAATTTAAACAATCCATAAATAATGACACATCACATCATATATTTATATATCACTTATCACTTACACATCACATTCTTATTTTAGGGAATACCTTTAAGATGATCAGTAATCACATATTTTGTCTCACCTTTACACTTTTCTAAATAATTTTTTAGTTAAATATATTTTTCTATTAAAATTAGGATATATCAACTCCTCCTATCCACAATCAATCAAAATATAATTGATAGACAATCAATTCATCTCTAAAATAACATCCATATCTTTGAGAGACATGTAAACAAAATTATCTTCAAACATTTTTTCTTTCACAAAAATCAAATAATCTAAACAAATAAAAGATGAAACTAACTCAAAGGTTAATATAGACACCAATAGATGAAGTTCTAACTCTCACAAAGACAATATCTAATTTTAAATATAGAGAGTCATAACATAAAGAAGTATGTGGCTTTGAAATTATACAATATTTAGACTATTGAACGTGCAAAACAACATGTAGCTTGTATTTGGTTATCAAATTTGGAAGTCTCAACTCCACTAATGGTAAATACTAAACCTATTGCTTTAAGGTTTTGGTCATTATTTTGTGTTGTCATAAGAGGAAGTAAATCTCTTATTAGATCTACCATCCCTAGCTAAATGACTTACCTTTTAAAATTTGAATCAAGTAATCTAAGAAGACGAGTTTAGACCCTCCTTGATCATATGGAGCAAAAACACCTAAAGCATTTAAGGAAAAGTTATTAATGTGATCTTGATTTAATCCTTCTATATTATTGAGGTCGTGAGTATGATGTCTTTCAGTTGAATTTATTGTTACTATTAGAACGATTACTTGAATGAGTTTGGATCAACATGTTTTTTTGTCTTTAGTCCCTTTAACATTTTGGCTTTTTCAACCAAATAGAAAGAAAAAAAAACTCATCTTCTCTTGATACATAATGTAACATATTGGGGGCAAATAAAAATGTTTACCAACCTCTTTTTGTGTCAAGTTTTTTCGAATGTTCATATCAAACAATTTCAACCAAACATTTACTTCATCTTTTGTCTTTTTTGAATGTTATATGCATTATTTAACATCTAATTTCGACCAATATAAAAGACTAAAAAGTATTGATATTCTTTTTTCTAATGGCTTGTTATAAATTTTTCTTGGATGTTTTTCGAATACATGATTAATTTTAGAAAAAATTATATCTTTTAACACAAATCATATATATTTATTTTTATAAAGTTCAAATTTGTTTGTATTTGTATTTTATTTAATATTTTGATTTAAATTGTTTTTAAAAATTAATTTTTCATCTGCATTTATATTTTTAAGATTATTTTTTAAATAATTTAATTTAAAATTAAAAAAATGAAATATAAAAATATGAAAAACATAAAAACATAATCAAGTTTGGTTTAGTTAATTTTTTTAAAAATTGATTGTAGAACATGTGAGTAAAATTGACTTACTTTTAACAACCATTGTTTGAAATGTGTGAACTCCTTGTATTTCCCACCGTTAATTTCCTCTATGTCTCTTCCCAACTTAAAGGTACGTTTAATAAAATTATTTAACTTTATGTCATCTAGACAATGATGTCTGCTTAGATATTTTCCCACTGAATTTATATTTTATATTGAAGTAACAACATTAACGCATCTACTATCTTATCTTCAGACATGGTCGCTTAGTTTCATTAGCATGTTATTTTAAAATCAAAATTAATTAAAAATTCTTTTTAAAAAAGAATTAAATATGTATATAATTTCTTATGCAAAATTATAATTCATTTATATTTCAAACTTTAATATATTTAGATCCTAAAATTTTAAACAAAATTAATATATAATTCTCATAGATCAACTATATTAAATTATTTTGATATTTTAAATTGACATTTAAATTGTTTCACACTATCAATTCCAATGTCTCTAAAATACCATTTAATATGTAAAAGAATTAACATTTTTAAGTTAAAAAAATTATATTCATTAATTTTTAAAGATTGAACTTTCAAATAATTCAAATTTTAAAATATAGACAATTTCACTTTTATATCAAAGTTTATAAATAAAAACATATTTAATCATCTAAAAAGTTAAATTTTTATATTATATTACTTAAAGTATTTAAAAAATTATTAACACTTATAAATTAATTTTAAGTATTACTTATATTGAAATAATTTAGCATATATCAATTTAAAACTTTAAAATTATATATATATATATATATATATATATATATATATATATATATATATATATATATATATATATATATATATATCATTAAGTGTGCTTTTATGAATTAAAAAAATAGCTTTCCATAGCTTTCGTATGAGAAACAGAGAGTTTGAGTTTGTGTCGAAATGAGACGAGTTAACATGACGTGTCACTCCTAATAATATTGGTGAAATTAAAATATCTTATTTCTTTTTTGAGTTTTTATATTTAATAATCATGTTTCATTAAAGAGTAGAATCTAACGTATTAAAAAAAGTAATATTGCAATTCACGTACGTTTCTTTATGCTAAGGTTGTTTCTTACACCTATACAAAGTCTAATATATCGATCTCTTTCAACTTCTTATTGCCTACTATCTTATGTAATATAGATTATCACTTTTCAACTTGGAGGTAACATGTCTCAAGAAAAATAGTTTTAAAATCCCACAAACGTTCAAAATAAGTTGATAAAACTTCCAAAATTTGACCCTATACACAACCAACGTCATTGCCTATTAATTAAAAAAAAAACTAGAGTTTATAACTTTTCCCAAAAAAATATATATAAGTATTTAACTACATGTAAAATCTAAACCAAAATTGTGCAAAAGCTAACTATTCCGAAAAAGCAAATCAATCAAATATTTTCAACGAAAACTAAAACTCATAGCAAGAGCCAAATCATAAACCAAGTTTTCTTTTATCATCAAAAGCATAAACCTAAAAATTTGTGTGTATTAATTAACATTCCAAAAATCAACTAAATTACCACACATAAAATGTTTTCTATATAAATGTGTTTAAAATTGGTATGTTCACTATAAAAAAATCTCTACATAATAATCTATTTTAGTAACAAAAAATAATTTATCATTATAATTATAATGATTGATAAAAATACATATTTATTAAACTAAATTATTGATTACTAAAATAATCATTATTATGAATAAAAAATTGTAATTGATTTGTAAATTGGTATATGAAATTAAATACTAAAGTTTTAACTGCCAAAGGAATTAATCAATTTAAGAACTAATTCACTTGGTAATCAAAAACTTAATAGCTAATTTTATTGACTAATTTACAAACTAATTATAATTTATTATTTACATTAGTGTCTATTTTAATTATCAATTATTTTTAATTTTTTAAATTAGTACTAAATTGGTCACGACAATTTATAATTATTTTTTATCATTAAAATTGATTATTTTTGTGGTAGTGATTTGAGTACATCTTATAACCATATTTCTCTTTAAATTCAAGGAACAAACAATTTATTTTTATAACATTTATGAATCAAATTTTCTGACTTATAAACCTGACATTTGATTTAATTAAAATTATTATTATATATAAAGTTGAAAAATATTTACGATAACACGTTCACTTTATCATTTCCTTGCATAAATTTCAGATTTCTACAGTGGATTGATAATTTTTTCGCAAGTTATTTGTAATCGGTGTTGAAATGTAATAAAAACAGAAAAACAGTTATTTCTCATGTATATAAAAACTCTGTAAATTCAGTATTTTGATGTTAATGAAATTTTGAGGTTATTCAGAAATTACCTGGTGTCCTAGCAAAACTGTTGTTCTTCATCTGGAGCTGTGAGAGTGGTGCACTGCCGTGTGTGGTGGTGTTTGTGCAAGAAGGGAGCGTGCCCTAGCAGAGAGTCGTGAGACTCTTTCTCTCTGATCATCATCTCTCAGTTTGTCTTTCTCTTACTAAAACGTGCGTATTACGTTTGTAAGAAAAGATAACTCTGGTTGGTGCTTTTACGTTTTTACCCCTCACTTTAATATGGTATCAAGAGCATAGGTTCGTGTGTGTGCTTTCCTGGTGAGTGATCTGGAATTGTGTGTATCCAGAGGAGAAGAAAGAAGGTTTCTTTGAGTGGTTAAAGATCAAAGAAAATTCAAGAACTCAGCAAGAAGGGATGGCAGGATTTGGGGGAATACAGGGGCCACTACCAGTGTTTGATGGGAAACAGTTTGAAGACTGGCGCATTAAAATGCAAGCCATTTTTGGCTTCCAGGATGTTTCTGAGGTAATAGAAGATGGGTTGCCTGTGGTGAATGACAGGGCCACTGAAGAAGAGAAAAAGAGTTATAAGTGGCAAGTAAAACTGGACAGCAAGGCAAGGTTTCTGATCTACCAATGTGTCAGCCCAAAGATCTTCAACAAGATCTCCAAGGCTGCCACTGCTAAGGAGGTGTGGGACATCTTGGTCAAGACTTATGGTGATGGAGACAGAAATACAAAAGTGAAACTGCAAGCACTGAGAAGACAATTCGAAATTCTGGTCATGGAGGAGAATGAAACCGTGGCTGAGTACTTTGATAAAGTACAAGAATTAGTGAATAAGATGAGGGCCTGCAAGGATGGAATATCTGATGAGTATATAGTTGACAAGATTCTGAGAACATTATCATCCAGATTTGATAATGTTGTGGTTGCTATAGAGGAAACCAGAAGAAAGGAAACCATGGAAATAGAGGAACTGTTGAACTCATTGGAAGCTCATGAATTTCGGATTAATGAGCGTAGACAGTGCCAGGAACAGGCCCTGCAGGCCAGATCTCAGTGGAAAGGAAAAAAGCTGTTCAAGAAAGGAGGCAAAGGTAACAAGAAGGGCAAAGACACACTGGACCAGCAAGGAGAAGAGTCCAGTGAGTCAAGCAAAGGGAAAAATCAGAAGAGTGGAGAATGGAAATTTGATAAAAAGAAGGCCAAGTGTTATAATTGTCAGAAACCTGGTCATTATGCCAGGGACTGCTGGAGTGGTGAAGGTGCTAAAAACAAACCAAAGAAGAGGGCTAATTTGGCCCAGGAGGAGGAATCCGACTCAGAACCAGTGATGTTGATGGCTAAAACTGAGGAAGATTCATCAGAAAAAGATGTGTGGTACCTAGATTCTGGGTGCTCTACCCATATGACAGGTAGAAAAGATTGGTTTGTTGGAATTGAGAATGCTGCACAAGGAAAAATCAGGTTTGCTGATGACAGAAGCTTGATGGCAGAAGGCACAGGCAGGGTGGTTCTAAGGGATGCAGATGGAAAAGAAGTCACAATTGAAGAGGTACTGTATGTACCAGGATTAAAATCAAACCTGCTAAGCTTGGGGCAGCTACTGCAGAAAGGTTATGTGATGAGAATGGAGGACAACAGCCTCAGAATTTTTAATCAACAGAAGAGAATGATTGTGCAAGCTCAGCTGTCACACAATCGGACGTTTAGGGTTGTAATGAGTGCAGTAAAACACCAGTGCTTCACTGCCTCAGAGAGCAAGGAAGAATGGCTATGGCACTTGAGGTTTGGGCATTTGAATTTCAGAGATCTGTCTCTGTTAGGACAGAAAAGAATGTTGACTGGACTGCCTAAGGTTGAGATTCCTGACACAGTGTGCAGTGAGTGTGTGCAGTGTAAGCAAACAAGGGGCAGTTTCCAGAAGAATCTACCCCAGAGGTCTACAGAAAGACTAGGAGTAGTCTATTCTGATGTGTGTGGGCCATTACAGGTTGAAACACCAGGAGGTAGTAGGTACTTTCTATTGTTTATTGATGACTACACCAGGAAGTGTTGGGTGTACCTAATCAAGAGGAAAGGGGAGGTACTGCAGGTGTTTCAGAAATTTAAAAGGATGGTGGAGAAGCAATGTGAGCAGAAGATTAAAGTCCTGAGAACAGATGGAGGTGGAGAATACACTTCCACTGAATTCAAGGGGTTTTGTGAAAATGAGGGGATTGTGCATGAGATTACTCCACCATACACACCACAACATAATGGTGCAGCTGAAAGGAAGAACAGGACTCTACTGAACATGGTGAGATGTATGCTAAAAAGCAAGGGGCTGCCTAATTTTTTGTGGGGAGAAGCTGTTGTGACAGCCACTTACATACTGAATTTGTCTCCAACAAAGAGACTGGATGGTCTAACACCTGAAGAGGCGTGGACAGGTGTGAAACCAGATGTTAAACATCTGAAAATTTTTGGATCTATATGCTATAAGCATATACCAGATCAACTAAGGAGGAAGCTGGATGACAAAGGGGTGCCACTGATCCTTGTGGGTTATAATCCTACTGGAGGTTACAAGCTGTATGATCCTATATCAGGAACAGCATGTATTAGCAGGGATGTTGTTGTTGATGAAAGTGGAACTTGGCAGTGGAAAGAAACTGAGCAGGGAACACCAACCATTTCATTGGATGATACCACTGCTGCAGTAGAAACAGAGGAAATCAGTGTGAATGGCAGGCAAAGGAGATCCTCTAGAACCCCACAGCTGCCAGCACACTTGAGAGATTATGAGTTGTCCTATGAAGCTACTCTAACAGCAGATGGACAGTGTGTTCATTATGCTCTAATTGCAGAGGCTGAACCAGTAGAATTTGAAGAAGCAGTTAAAGATGAGAAATGGCATAAAGCCATGGAGGAGGAGATTGACTCCATAGAAAGGAACCAGACCTGGGAGCTGGTTGAATTACCATCTGGGAAGAAACCCATAGCACTAAAGTGGGTTTACAAGTCAAAAATAAATCCACAAGGCATTGTTGTGAGGTATAAAGCAAGGCTGGTGGCTAAGGGATTCTTACAGAAAGCTGGTGTTGATTATGGTGAGGTTTTTGCTCCTGTTGCAAGGGTGGAAACTATCAGGTTAGTGGTATCTTTGGCCACTAAATTCAGCTGGTCTTTACACCAACTGGATGTGAAGTCAGCCTTCCTAAATGGAAGACTGGAGGAGGAGGTTTATGTGGTACAACCACAGGGCTTTGAGGTTAAAGGACAGCTGGACAAAGTATATAGGTTGAGAAAAGCTCTCTATGGGCTTAAACAGGCTCAAAGGGCCTGGAACCAGCGTATTGATGGGTTCATGGGCAGTATTGGATTTGAAAAATGTGTTTCAGAACACGGTGTGTATGTGCAAAGTTGCCAGCACAAAGGCAGAACAGAGAAGTTGATTGTGTGTCTCTATGTGGATGACTTGTTAGTCACTGGAAGTTGTGAAGAATTAATTTCAGTTTTCAAAACTGAAATGCAGAATGAGTTTGAAATGAATGATCTTGGAAGACTCAGCTATTTCCTTGGCATTGAATTTACCAAGATTGAAAGTGGAATAGTGATGCATCAATCAAGGTATGCTTTGGATCTGCTGAAAAAATATGAGATGTATGACTGTAATGCTGCAAGTACTCCTGCAGAAGTAGGGTTGAGGCTGGAGAAAGAGCCAGAAGAGGAAGCTGTTGATCCAACAGCTTACAGGAGGATGGTTGGAAGTCTTAGGTACCTCTGCAATACCAGACCAGATTTGAACTATAGTGTTGGAGTGATAAGCAGATACATGGAGTGTCCTAGAGTATCACACTTGATTGCTGTCAAACGAATACTGAGATATTTGAAGGGTACACACTCATATGGGATTCTGTTAAGAAAAGGAGAGGCTGGAGAAGAAATACAAATTACTTCTTACTCAGATGCAGACTGGTGTGGAGATAAGACTGACAGAAAAAGCACAGCAGGATACATTTTCTTTATGGAAGGTTCTCCTATTTCCTGGAGTTCTAGGAAGGAGCCAGTTGTCGCTTTGTCATCATGTGAGGCAGAATACATAGCTGCCTGTGAAGCCACGTGTCAAGCAACCTGGCTGAGATCATTGATAGAAGGATTGAAGATTGAGCTGTTTGAGAAAAAGGTGAGACTAATGGTTGACAATAAATCAGCCATAAATCTTGCTAAAAATCCTACATCTCACGGTAGGAGCAAGCACATTGAGACCAGATTCCACTATATCAGAGAACAGGTCAGCAATGAGAAACTTGAGATTGTACACTGCAGATCCGAAGATCAACTTGCAGATATACTGACTAAAGCCCTTAAAGGCGAACACTTTCTGAAACTCAGAAAGCAAATCGGGATGGTGCAAGCTGGGACTTAAGAAAATTAGGGTTTCCTTCGCGGTGAAGGAGATCGGACAAGGAGGTGTTTTTCCCCGGTTTTAATCGGTGAAAAACGTGTGCGTACTTGAAGAAAGGTGATTTGGCCGATTTTAATCGGTAGAAGTTGCTGGAAATCAAGGAGGAGAAGATTTTCACCGATTCAATCGGTGAAAAAGGGGGATTTCAACATTTAATCGTTTGTTTTTCAAAGTTTTTCTTAGGAGGAGTGTTGAAATGTAATAAAAACAGAAAAACAGTTATTTCTCATGTATATAAAAACTCTGTAAATTCAGTATTTTGATGTTAATGAAATTTTGAGGTTATTCAGAAATTACCTGGTGTCCTAGCAAAACTGTTGTTCTTCATCTGGAGCTGTGAGAGTGGTGCACTGCCGTGTGTGGTGGTGTTTGTGCAAGAAGGGAGCGTGCCCTAGCAGAGAGTCGTGAGACTCTTTCTCTCTGATCATCATCTCTCAGTTTGTCTTTCTCTTACTAAAACGTGCGTATTACGTTTGTAAGAAAAGATAACTCTGGTTGGTGCTTTTACGTTTTTACCCCTCACTTTAATAATCGGTAAGAGGTCCACTTGATCTAAAATTCCACATAGAAAAATAAAAATAATTTAGGTTTATAATTTTGATTCGGTAAACGATGAAAACATCACATTCCATTCATTCAACATCAAGTAATCTTCAACAAAATTTCTACGATTTTTGTTGTCCTTATTTCAATTTCACTTTTGTTTTTTTTAATATGTAATATTTACGTATAATTAACTCCAATCAAATAAACTATTTTTTGTTGAATTAATTTGAGTTAAGCTTTTCGTTTTTAAATAACACAAACTTCATGCAATCTAACCTAATCAAATTTATTGGATTGAGTTTTGAATTTAACTGAATTTAATCCCATTAACTCGATCCCAACACTCCTAAAATCGTCCAGTGAAAAGAGATGAAGAGAAATGTGAAACTTGTTTGAATGTATTTGATGAACAATAGAGGCTTTATATAGTTTAGGGTACGCATGAAATCATAAATGAAGAACAAAGCAACTCGAGTAGAATTAGTGATAGTTAAAAGTCATTAAAAGTTTAAGTAATTTTTAGATATGTTTTATGGTAATTAATTAACTAGTTGGTGGATATTTTAGAGACCGACAAGGCAATTAAACAAATGTGGCCCTAAACTCTTTGTAATTAATTGAGTCCAACTTTTTATTTACCTTTCCAAGCAAAGATAAGAATTCATTGGTGGGTGATGGTTCATTAAGTTCGACACAGACATTTTGTGGGGACAAGTTTGTAGTTCATATGTTTCTACAAATACGATTTTTCGTTTACATATTTCTGTGGCACATGCTAAGTCCTTAGTGGTGTCTGTACATGTATAGTGCATAACACGAGCATCATTAGTGGTTGTATAAGCATGCCTTGAGATATTAATTACAATATTTCTACATCATTTAATAGTAAGTTAATCAATTTAATTACGAATCTAATTTATACCACTTTATAACAATATTTAAAAATAATATAACTTTATACTAAATATTGGAATATAAAATTTCAGGAATAAAATTTTCACTCTCTTCAACCGCATCTCAAATCACTCCTATTTTTCTCTTAATTATCTTTTTTTCTTTTAATACATAATCTTCTATTTTAATTCAAATAAATTTAATATCCTTATAACTTAATATAACAGTTATAATTGTTCGATACAAATATAAAAAGTATTAGACAATTTTAATCATCTACTTATTTTATCTACTCATTTTTATCTCTTTTTTTAATTTCATGTCACCAGTTTTTTAAAAATGAATTTATCATTATTTGATAAGTACATTATATCACAATTTAAAGTATCCAAAATGTTATTTAAACACTTAAATACACATATTTATTATATGAAATTTAATTTTAATATAACTCGTGTATTAAAATTATTTTCATAACTTTAATTATATGATAACGACCTTTCAGTTTTTATACTGCGCAATAAGCTAGTTTGTTCCTGTGTTGTTTTGGATTATTACACCATCGAGAATGAGTACATATGGTTAATGCTTCCTATTAGTTTCTAATTATATCGTTTTATCTTCTAACTCTTGTTTCCAACCACACAATAAAGGAAAAGGGAAAAGGAACATTGACTTAAAACTATGAATTTAGAAAAAGAGTAAATGAGAAAAAGAAAAGTAGTAGAGAGCAAAGGGTAGAAACTATGCTAAGGTTCGAATAGCCAAGGGCCAGATATCGATCATGATCAACCCCTTTTCTTCCATCTCATATTCCACTTTCCATAGTATATGTACAAATATAAATATATATTCTCTCATTTACAGAATTTCATGAACAAAGTGTGGTTAATTGTGTGAGTTAAACTTCTTTCAAAGTACGAAAGAGTTTGGTTCATAAATTATTTATAAGGTCAAAGAATAATGACGTATATAAAGCATGCTAATTAATTATTATGTTTAGCAATGAGAGAAAAGGAAAAAAAAAAATTGTGGAGGATATAAGATGCAGTGAGGTATAGCTAACACAAGGCGTGAGAGAGTACAACAAAACAAGAAAATTACGCGCGAGCTGTCTATATATATTATTGTTGATAAATAAAGTAATTAGGCAGACTAATTAATTGTCGATATTATTATTAGAAACTATAAAACGGACCACACTTTATGATTAAATTAATCTCACATCACTCATACTCATCCACCAGCTGTCTTTTCTTGGAAATAAATAATATCTTGAAAAAAATTATATAGCGAAAAATGAGATGAAGAAAATGCAGAGAATGGAATACTGAGAAAGAACAGCAGAAACTCTCCAAAGTTGCAACCCAATCCAATCCCCTTTGAAAGCAAAAGGGTGGCTAGCTTTTGCTTCCCATGCCCCGCGATGATGGACACTTTGTCTAGCTAGACAGCACCCTTTTATCTACCACCCTAACTAGCTTCTTCATTTTCCCTCCCTCGTGTGAGAAACCAAACCTTGTAGCAACCTCTTCCTTTATCAATCATTAACATCGAATGGTACGGCCACAATCAAAATTGCTCCGTTTAATTTCTTCTTTTCGCTCCCGAGATAACAGATACATACATATTATACATATACCACTTTTCATGCCATCTTTCGTTTTTACTTTACTTTATATCATATTCTCATTTTTCTCCCTTTCTTATAAGATCTTCTGTCAGTCTTTTCTATCTCTCTTCTCTTCTCTTCTCTTCAACAACCCCCTCCTTCTAAAGGTTCTCTCTTTCTTCCCGGTGTTCCTATATTTCAAGTTTTCGCGTTTCCTTTTCATCTGGGTGCTTTTTTTTTTGGCAATTTAGCGGCTTCCATAACTGACACAACTGTCTTCTGGTGTGTTTTTTAGGATCTGTCACTAGAACATAATCTGGAGGCGCATGTGTAAACTTGTATAGCTTTAAGAGGCTAATTGAGGCTTCAGATCAAGAAACACAAACTAGTTGAAAAGAAAAAGAAGGTTTGATACTGTGATTGTTTGATTTGTTTTGTTGCCTTGACCCGTTTTTTTGCATAGACTTTTGAAAAAGAAAGAGTAACTGTATATGTTGTTATGTGTGCATCATCATTGTGGCAGGTTTTTGTCGTGCGGTCACGAGAAACAGAATTTTTTGTGACAGACATGGCGACGTACTTTCATGGTAGCACTTCAGAAATCCCTTCCTCCGCTGAAGGGTTGCAGACACTTTACCTTATGAATCCAAACTACGTACCGTACTCTGACGCGGCGCAACACCAAGCGCAAAACATGCTCCTCGTCAATCCCAATAACGCTAGTAACACTAGCCCCACTTCCGCCAACGCGCTCAACTTGGGTAACTTCTCCCACGCGCCTCCACCGCCATCTCCCAACAACCACCGTGACCAACAACACAACCACCACCACCACCACCACCTGATTGGGCTTACCATTCCCTCGTCAAACATCATCGGATCCAATACCGCCGCCGGAGATCACGCTCGCCCATCGTTCCTTGGACAACATGAATTCTCCGGCTTTCACGGCGGTGCTACTGCGGCAACAACAGCGTCAACTTCTCGTTCTAACTATAACTTATGGGGTTCCATATTCGATCAATCTGCTTCGAATATGGTGACAACAACAAACACCCCATCTGAAAATATAGGGTGTGTTGCTTCCGCTGTCAATCCATCGACCCAGATTGGTTTCCATAGGCCGAATCATTTGTCGCTAAGCCTTTCTTCACAGCAAACACCTTACAGGTCTTTATCCGGGGACGTTCATGCTATATCACCGGCGAGCCTCGGCGGCGATGATATGAGGGGTTTGCAGAGCGGGGTTTCTAACATGCATAGTGTTGTTTTGGGTTCCAAGTATTTGAAATCAACACAGGAGCTTCTTGACGAAGTTGTGAATGTGGGGAGGGGAATCTCGAAAGGGGAGGAATCTATGGAAGGGGCTAAGAAAGAGAAGATGAAGGGGAATATTGAATCAACTTCTGGGGTTGGTGAAGGTTCGAGCTGTGGAGGAGAGAACAATGATGGAGGGAAACAAGGAGGTGAGCTCGGCACGGCACAGAGACAAGAGCTTCAGATGAAGAAATCCAAGCTTGTGAGCATGCTCGATGAGGTATATCATATGTTTGTTTACATCAATAAAAATGCATGCACGTATAGTAATGATTAACTTTCCATTTAATGATGCTTGGGGATTTGGTATTGATTTCCTCGAATTTATGATTTGTGACTCTACAAATGCATTGGTTTGATCTTGCGGAAAGTACTACTGTACTTGAGTGTGTTATCGCTTCCTTGCGGTGCGGGGTGGGTTATGTATGTTACGTTATGTCACATTTGCTCATCAGTCCAAGAGCATGGTTGATTCAGTACTTGAATAAAATTTGTATGATTCAGCTTTTGACTGTGGGACTGAGGAAATAATAAAGAATGTGACAGTGCAAGAGGGACTGTGAAATTGACAGGATTGTCACTCATTATTTGATCTTAGGGAAAGGGAAACTGGTAAGAAGAAAGTCACATTCGGTCTGATGAATGTCAGAGAATAATTTCAGTTTGGGCCCATTTGGGTCTGTTCCCAGTTTATATCTGAAACTCTGAACCCATTATTGATAACTTCCACTGTTTACATAAAAAAAAATTCTTCGTCAATCAGATTCTTTTAATCATACGAATTTTTGCACTTAAAAATTGC
Organism: Vigna umbellata; assembly: GCF_029865625.1. NCBI lineage: Eukaryota > Viridiplantae > Streptophyta > Magnoliopsida > Fabales > Fabaceae > Vigna > Vigna umbellata. Next base: position 310,546 of record NC_142166.1, read on the forward strand.
GGGAAGACAACAAAAGGATAAAAAGTAAAAGTAAAAAAATGCACACATGCATGGGTCCAAAAATCAACAAGCTATAGCTATTAGCACGATTAACAAGTGTTTTGTTACGAATTGTTTAGGTGGAGCAAAGGTACCGACAGTATCACCACCAAATGCAAATTGTGGTAACATCATTTGAACAGGCTGCGGGTGTTGGAGCGGCAAAGTCTTATACATCCCTTGCGTTAAGGACAATCTCAAAGCAATTTCGGTGTCTGAAAGATGCTATCTCTTCGCAAATCAAGACAGCCAGCAAGACCTTGGGTGAAGATGATTGCTTAGGAGTTAAGGTAGAAGGTTCAAGACTTAGGTATGTTGATCATCAACTGAGACAACAACGTGCGCTGCAGCAACTAGGAATGATCCAACACAATGCTTGGAGGCCCCAAAGAGGCTTGCCTGAACGTGCTGTTTCTGTTCTTCGTGCTTGGCTTTTTGAGCATTTCCTGCACCCGTAAGTATTTCCTATCTAACATTTTGTTTCTGGCTAATAAAACTTATATATGAACTAATATATAAAACTTGATATTATAGTTTCTATATATACAGATGAAATTTAAAGAGTATTTTACACTTTAGTTTTATATTTCTTCTGTTTTTTCTTACTCAATTTTGCTATTGTGGCTTGCAGCTATCCTAAGGACTCCGACAAGGTTATGCTTGCGAAACAAACAGGACTTACTCGGAGCCAGGTATATATATATATACATATAAATAGTAAATCTTTATTTACCGAAGAAGAATTAGATGAAGATAAAAAAAAATCATAGTTATTTGATGGAGGAAAACAAAAGAGAGAGAAATAAAACAACGTGATACCATTAATTATTTTTTGCTTTATTTTATTTATCTATCTTATTTTTTTATATTTTTCATAATTCAACCACTTTCTATTTTCTCTTTACCTTTTTAGCTATTCTATTTACAGTTTGTACATCCATTCAACAGTTTTCTTCTTTCCTTTCTTATCAAACGGATCTTGAGGGTGACACAATTATGTAATTGAGCATTATGCTTCATTTTCACTCCAATTTGGAAGTCCATTTTCAAATGGAAATCATTAAGAAAGGATTGTTGAGAGTGAGATGAGTTTACGATGGCTATAATAAGTTTATAATAACGCAGGTATCTAACTGGTTTATAAATGCTCGAGTTCGGCTATGGAAGCCAATGGTTGAAGAAATGTACTTGGAAGAGGTGAAGCAAGAACCGAACAATGGCTCCCAAGACAATACCACAAATAGATCAAAAGAAAACAACAAGGAATTATGGTCAGAAGCTAATGCTGCTACACAAGAATCTGGTGGCATGAGACTTAATCCAATCAATGTTCTCCGATCAAAGGCAGAAAGTTTCAACAATAACCAGACCACTTCCCCAACAGAGATCTCCAATTCTAATTCACTCTCAACATCTCCAATGGGAGGTGGAGGAGGAGAAGGAGGAGGAGGAAGAGGGTCTCTCCAATCTGGTTTCCATCTTGGGGACATGCAAAGTCCAAACAAACCAAGAAGCACTTCTGAAATGCAAAACTCTCCTGGTAGTATCCTTTCAGTGGACATGGAAATGAAGCCTCATCATGGAGAGACAAACACCAGAGAAGGAACCAACACAAAGTTTGGCATTGAAAACCATGGAGGGGGTTTTGGAGCATTTCCCATGGAAGATATTGGAAGGTTCCATCATGTCACTGAACAGCTGGCTCCAAGGTTTCATGGAAACGGAGTTTCTCTCACTCTTGGACTTCCACACAGTGAGAATCTTACCCTCTCGGGAACTCAGCATGGATTCCTCTCTCCGAATATGCACCTGGGAATGAGAACGACCAATGAAAATGAGTTCTGTGGTGCCATCAACACGCCACCTTCTTCTCATTCAGGCACCAGTTATGATAACATCGACATCCAAAACAGAAAGAGGTTCGCTGCGCAGTTGTTGCGGGATTTCGTGGCCTGAGAATTGATCATTAACTCGCTAGCTAGGGTAATGAGATACCCCACAAAGGATATGAAGAATTTTCTTTTTCTGATGTTGCAATCCACACAACACAATGCAGTTCAGGGTGTTTTCTCACGACACACTAACTTAGCAGAAGAAAGTTAGCAAGGAAAAAGAAAGAACAAAAGAAATGGAGAAGCATATATGAATGTCTGTTCAAACCCGAGCACTGCTTAATTAAGTCACGTGCATGTCCTAGCATGGGAGGGAAATAAATTGCTCCAATGTATAAAAGTGGAAACTGCTCTAAGATTATATATGTATATGAACTTGCAGGGATTCAGCTTTACATGCATGGTCTGATATGAAATAGTTTATAATTGAATTATTCAACTTGAGTTGGGGAAGGTATATTGTTGTATATGGTATTGGAAAGTAGCTAGGTTCATACAAGGAATTTGATGATTTATTTGGATAGTTTATATAAATATATATATTGGATTTTGTGTATGTTTTTTGGATATGAATTATTTCTGCATGAGGTTTCTGTTTCATGCGTAAATTTATCTGCATTTGTGGTTATTACGTGATAAGTAGGTACCATGCATTACATAAATTTTGTGGATGTATGCATTAGATTAGGATTAATCATTTGGTGCTTACTTTCGATAACATGCTATAGTGTACATAGCAGAAGTAAATGTTTAGATGGGATTTTTTATTATTCATCGAACTGGTGATATATATATATATATATATATATATATATATATATAAATGGAAAAAAAAATGTGAAATCAAGATTTCAAAAATGAAGAAACACAACTTTATACTAACAAATGAAGGTGAAGAAGACATGTTCTCATTGCACAAGTTATCTTCTACTTTTTTTATACATATTTCATACAAACCACGTCGTTCTTGTTTCAATTTTTTTTATATCAGATTGTTTTTCAAAAATTTGATTATAGAACCTTTTAAATTCTTATGTTTTTTTATTTTTTATATATAATCATGTTTTATTTTATTTTGAGATATTTTTGTAATAATTTCATTAGTGAATTATTATTATTTTCTTAATTTTATATGACTATATTTTTTGTTTTTTATTTTTTGAATAATTTAATTATTAAAATTATGTATGTAAATTTTATTCATTAAAAATATATATGTGAAAATATAACAATATTTTAATATTTAAAATTCAATTAATTAATGAAATTATGAAAAATGTTTACCCGAAAAGTATACATTTAAAAATAATAATAATAATAAAATGGAATTCATACATGTAAAGTAGGACTCTCTTAAAAATAACAAGAAAACGTGAATTTGTGTATTCAAAATTTGTTGTCCATGCAATTTCCGAAAGAGTTTTACCATGCATTAATAAGAAATAAAAATAAAAATTACATAAAAAATAAAAGTAAATTATTTAATTTTAAATTCAATATATTATTCATTTAAGAATAGGATAACACCACTCATAAAACCATGGCTTTTCTTACATATGAACACTGAAAAATATTACACATGACAGTAAGCAAGTACATACATAAAATAACCTAAATAATTGGGATAAGTTTAAATTAAAGAAAATGGTATTTAAACTATTCAATTATATAAATTTCATTGTGTTATTTACTTTTTTATTTTATTAAAAAACATTGTTATAAAATAAAATAATTTTATGTCTGATAAATGAAATAAATAAATATTAATAAATTTTTGTTTGCACTAAATTTTTTTATCTATAAAAAGAACATATAAATAAGGAAATTCTTGAAATATTTCACATTATACAAAAGTGTTGTTTAAAGAAAGATTATTACAACTAATAATTTTGGATCAATTGATCTCACCTTCTAATTTCTAGATATTTCACTAAGATGTGTATTAATTGGTATGTATTGGCTTAATTACTCCAAACGGATAGTTTAAGAAAATGAGTTAGATATATTATCTTTATTTTATATTTATATTTTATCTTTAGTTAATTTGTAATTATTTTTTATTTGTATTTTGGACTAGTCTATATATTTTTTATTATAAATAGAGGACCATATGTGTAACACAAGGGATATTAATTCATGTATAGTTTTTTACTATGTTCAACAATATGAAACTTATTGGTATCAATCAAATTCAGTTAATTATCTGATTAAGTAAATCGATTAGTAATCAGGTTTAACAAAATTTGGTCGTGATTAGATCGATCCTAATCAGAAGTTCATAGAGAAATCTATAAATATAAGTAAAATGTATGATTATTAGGACTTTTGCGATGCATTTATTACAACATTAATTGCTAAACCGATTGAATATTGAATTGACTTAAGTATCAAAATATCTTTAGCAAATACACCCGATCGATGAGAGAACATTAACAAAGAAAAGAATTTAGGAATCAAGAAAACCACTTGAAATGAACATGTCATCCCATACACTTGAAACATTTTGACACTCACCATGTGACCGAGCGAAACCTTTTAAGCCTACATGATGATCATAAAGAATATGAGGAGCAATTAAGCACAACAGGAGACCGTGAATAATCAAATGGATCCGATGGAGATGATGAGAAGAAGGCATCAACAAATGGATGAAATGCAAAGTAAATATGAGGAGGAAATAAGGACGTTGACAGCCGAGAACGATACTCTTCAACAAGAAAAGGATGACAAAGGTCTTATGCTGGGTACCCCAACCTTTGTTTTTGCTTGTCGGTCAACTTGCTTTTTGACAGTTCCTTACCCTTCTCATAAGACCCTTCTCATAAGAGGAATGTAATTTTTGTTTTCCACCATGTTCCACATATCTCTAACATGATTCAAAAAATGTAATCATGCGTTGTTTCCAATAATCAAGGTTTTTCCCTCTAACAATGGAGGACGATTAACTACATATAATTTGTTTTCCATTTGAATTTTTCCTTTAGTTTGGTTAAGAACTAACTCGAAATGGTATGCTTCATTATTAGTATCAAATGTTAACATTTTGATTTTCATTTAGTCAATATCTCTGTGTCTTTCTTATTCAATTTAATCCCAATTATTTTCAAAATGAAATAATATCTCTCCAAATTAAAACCAAATTTATTATTTATATAAATATTATAATAATATTTTTACTCAAAATATTTTTTTAACATATTATATTATTGTATATTATTAATCTATATTTTGTACATGTTTTTTTATAAGATTAAAATTAATAAGTATAAGTTTTTTACGAAAAAAAAGTAAGTATTTAAAACTAATATATTATTAAAAAAAATTAAAAATACATGACCTAATACAAATAAATTAATTAATAACATTTATATTAAAAATTATTAAAAAACATGACTTAATAATATATAATAGTGTAATATGTTAAAAAGTGAATTTTAATAAAAATGATTAGTATAACATTCATGAAAATAATAAATTTATTTTGAATTAAGAGAGAAACAATATTACTCTATTTTAAAAAGTAATTGAAACTAAATTAAATTAAAAAGACATATATAAAAGTTAAATTAAAATCAAAACAAGAAGACCCAACGTTATGACATGACATTATCATGCCATTTGGCACGGATAGTGTCACACAAATACATGAACAGGGGGTGTCTCATCAATACCATTAGTAATTTCTTAAAAAAAAAACTAATTAAGATATTTTTTTAAGTTGAAACACAGCGGATACCAATTTTAGAAAGCATGAGATGTAGGAAACAATTATGGGGTGCAGAGAGAAATAGCCTATATTTTGAATCTACAAATTTTTTTAATATAGCCACATAATGAGACCCAATATAGTAGTGGAGTGCGTCTAAGAAAACCCACAAAATATGACCAAAAAATTATTTAATTGCTTATTTTATTAAATAAATATTTTTTATTTATTAAAATATAGAGTTATACATTAAAAAAGTTACCTATCCATTTACAGAATAAATTTATCATAGTTAATTTTTTACTTAAATAAATAATCAATTTAATATAATCATTATTATATTTTATTTTTCATACAATTACAAAAAATATAATTATGGTGTAAAAACTAATTTCATTAATAATTAATATAATTAAATAAATATTTAGTCTTTAATAATATTACATGTTTATTAAATAAAATAATGAACATTAATATATGATCAATATTAAAAGTAATTATTTTTGTTATTTGTTTTGTTAAAATTTTTATTATTTTTGTAAAATTAATTACATATTAACGATCATATTTCCTTAATCAAAATATCGTGACACTTTTTAATCCTTTTTAATTTATCACCGTAAAAATTAAAAAAAAATGAAAATATTTCACTCATTTTAAACTTTCAAAATTTCAAACAATAAAATATTTGTTTGTGTTTTTTCATTCGTCCACAGTTGCATCACAAGTCGTGTTGATTTTACTGGTTGCTGAGAGTTTGGAAATCGGAATCGCAATGGAGAAAGAGAAAGGAAATGAAAACTGGAGCGAAAAGGTTGAAGACCTAGTAGACGCCGGCGACGTGGAATCCGCAATCTCACTCCTCGAATCAGTGGTCCAAACCCTAAACCCTTCCGATTCTGCTTCGCAACTTCCCTTGGCTTCTGCTCTCTCCGACTTGGCCGACCTTTACTCTTCCAAAGGCTTCTCTCTCAAAGCCGATCACCTTCAATCTCGCGCTTCTGTCCTCAAACAACTTCACAGTTCCAATTCTTCGTACCTCTCTCTATATCTTCTATGTATTACAATTGTTTCATAATTTCCATTTCTTCGACTCACGAATTTGTTGATTTTCAATTCCTTTAGCGGCGACCAAGTTCCGAAAGATTCCAACGAGGATGGAGTCGTTAAACCGACCACGTTTTCTTCGCGTCGTTCTGATGGAAACGTAGAAAACCATGCGGAGTTGACTGCTCAAACCTCCGCCGCCGGCGGTTCTTCCGATGAAGGTACGAGATGTTTTTGTTGCTGTCTCAGATTACACATGGACTTGGCTGCATAGTTTATATAAGTAGAGACATTACTTGGAGTTAGCTTTTGGAGTTAAATTAGGTAAAACTCAAATTCTACGGTATGCAATTATCTTTCTATTACTGATGGACGTACCCTATCACAAAATTTACATCGTCAAAATGGAGTGAGCTGAAGATTTCATATTAACTAGTAATATGGCTAAAACAATGTATATAATTGGGAGATAACTCTTGTTTCGTGAGATTACTTTTGAAATTAAATTAGGTTCAAATCCAAATTCTCATAATTATCTCAAAAGTGGGAAAAAATTTTACGGGATTGTTAGAACAAAATATAAGCAAACCGTAACTAATTAATGAAACAATTCTCAAAGTAATCTTCATTTTATCGTGTGTATTTCGAATGTTTTTGTGCCTTCAGTGTGAAATAAAGAAAGGAAAGTTAATGATAGCAAGTTGTGCGAGAGTCTGAATAATTATTAGTAATGATTGAAAGTCGTCATCTGAATAATTGTATTTATTATTACAATCATGTGTTATTGCAATTGTGCAATGTAAATGGTATTGAGAACTGTTTTTACAGATTGGGAAGCAATAGCTGATCTTGAACCTGATGAGTTACTTCCCACGGTATCCTCAGATAGTGTATCTGGAAAATCAAATCTTAAATTGGAGAATGCCAAAAGTGGAACCCCAAAAAGGCGTGGAAGAGGGACATTCTCTTATGAGAAACAAGAGCTTTATAGTGATCAGTTACTTGATAGATCGGTCGTTGATGTTGAGCAGGACGAGACACCCTGTAATTCAGAAGATAATAGAGATGTACAAAGCAGTAAGTAATACGTCATGGATTTTCAATCTATAAGGAAAAAACCAGTTATATGCGTATTTTGTGCCACAGCAACTATTTTGCATATGTAATGGTGTGTAGCGTGCTTGTTGATTTGATTGCTATTTCCTTCTACTACACCAGATCATAATTTTCATTTTTCCAGAGTTTCCGTGCTCTTTTAAGATGTAATCTACCCTTCTGCTAGCTTTAGGCTTTACAAGATATTGTATAAAATTCTTGGGTTATGATTATTGGTTGGTCATTTCAGCAAAATATGGTACAAGCCATGTTATTGTTCTGGCTGATTTTTCACCAAGTACTAGGACAACAGAGCTGGAGAAGCTTTTTGAGGACTTCAAAGACCGTGGATTTGTGATTCGTTGGGTTAATGATACGGTTGCACTTGCAGTATTTCGAACACCCTCAGTTGGTAATTGCAAAGTTACCTGATTTATAATTTGTTTTTCTTATGCAATACTTATCATGATATTTACAAAAATATGGGTGTTTTTCTGTATGCATTATGATGGTGAACTAGGTTGCATGTGGCTATAGTTGGGTTTTAGATACAATAACATTGAAATTGGGGAACTGATGATACATGTATCTTTATGAAAATGAACATTAATATTTGGTTCTTTGTGTAAATAACTTTGTAAATGGTGAAATCTGAAATTTGCATTGATCTGATGAGCATGGGAGTTGAAGATTCACATTATTTAAATGATGCCACCATCATTCAAAAGAAAGACGTTTTGAACTTTCTCATTGACTTTTCATATTGAAAAACAGAGTGGTTGTGGGATCATGTAACAGTTCTTCAAGATAGCTATCATGCTAGTCACTTCTGTAAAAATATGAGATGATATAAGCACTGTGTATTAAGAAGATTGTTATTAATTAAAAGGATTCTCCCTTGAACGACATCTTTGTCATCGCTGATCACCAACAAATAGAAGCTAGGCATGACATATTGTTATGACCTGTTCCTTTTCTTCTTCGGATGAATGGTTGAATTTTCTTTAAGCTAATGATTTCTACATTATTTTTTCTAAAAGAAATGAGTTCCTGTGATTTACTGTTAATAGTGCATCAGTTTTGGTAGATTGTTTTCGGTCTCTATACTCTTTAATTTGATCAGTTGGCCATTCAATACCCTTAATATACAATGCAGCACTTGAGGCTCTAAACAGTGTTCGTTGTTCATTCACCACGAGGATACTTGATGAAGATGATACTCTCCTTACTTCAATTAAAGCAAGAGGTACCTTACTTAACTGTTTTCCTTTCAGGGTGGTTTACCGATATATAAAGGCGATATATCCATGTTTCATGTACACATTTTCTTTGACGTCTTTGTTCCTAAATTTTTCTGTACAACATTATTTATACTATTTAAAGGATAAAATAGGAAATAATGTGAACACAAAATATAAATGAGTACAAAGTAACTCTCTTAGAAATGATTATGTGCTATTTTTACCAAAAAACTTACGAACTGTTACAATTGATTGTGCCCACTGTGCTCTCTCAAGTAAATTGCAGAACGAAAGAAAAATAATAAAATAAAAATGTGAACAGATAGGCGCGCTAAAATTGTGTTTCTGCAAGTTTACATTAAAATTCTGTTATGGATTT